>NC_057786.1:5134216-5380008 GCF_014825855.1 Bombus pyrosoma | reverse complement strand
AAACGAATAATACAATAACAGAAAGAAGACTGAAGAAGAAGCACCCTGCAGACCTCACAATAGAACAATAAACAACCTGGAAGATGGAGTCCCGCTGGGGGTAACCATCCACATGCTATATTTCATCAAAACCCAAACTATAATATTTTACCAAATGTCCTAATGGACAAATTGTAAAATGATCTATTTAAAAATAAAAAAAAAAAATAAAAAAAAAAAAATAATGTTTCATCTACCTAACAAAACCGTCGAGTATATTTAAAATGATTAAATAAATTAATATACAGTCAATATTCGCTGAGATGCTATAAGTCACAAAATAAGATCGCTAATGACTCGTTAATTAGATCGCTGATAATTCGTTGTTGACTCGGTAGATAACTCGTCGATACTGAACTCTTTTCGGTTGCGTCCGCTTATTTATACTGGTCGGGGGGGAGTTGGAAAATTCAAATTCGTCTTCGTTCGACGGTTGCGCGTAGCGGCGACATTTGCCCGCAGTTTATTTATTATTACATTATGCGTGTCCTAACGATCTTGATACTCCGAGGCAACACAACAACATAATTTGAATTATCCTCTACTCATGTGCCGCTACATAACTATTGTTCGAACGAAATTCAAATTCGTTTAAAGCACAAATTAATTTAAACAACTTGTATAAATATTCGAATAAAGCTCAATTCTTGCATCGAATATAAAAAGAATGGGGAAATTAAAGTTATCGAATAGAAACGTTTACATCGTTTCCTCTCGGTTGTGTAAGATCGGTTTTTATTTGTACGACGAAAGCTATGTTCCGAAGGGACATTTCACTGAATCTATAATCTGTCAGCGAAGACGAGCTATGGCGAGGAATTTCATCCAATTATTATAACTCTGCCGAGTAATAAAGTGGAGGAGTAAAGTTTTCGTTAAGCCAAGCTAAAAATGGAATGAAATCCGTAGCAATCGGAGGAGACGTTTCGAAGGAGATGCGGTTTTCTCCCTCTGCCGTCATCCTGAAAACGGGTTTTCCGGAGCGACGGAACTCTCAGTCAGGAATTACTATCGCGCATCTCATGGCAGGATGTTCGTTAGCAGGATTTCTTTTCCCTTCAGCGACCAGTTGGCCACTCGACTCGAGTGCATTCTTATTCATCCGTTTTTCAGTTATTGTCGGAGTCCTTCTCGTCGGGCGCGATTCATCATTCGTTTCAGAATTCATCGTCCTTCGAAGAACCGAGCTTCCGTTGCGATTGAAAGCGAGAAATTATATCCTCAAAAAATCTCCTTTACTTTATTCAATCGCAAGAAATTATTCCCCATCGTTCCTTTTCAATTTTGGCAACTACAAATTTAGCTTAATTATAAAGTTTGCTTTGACGTCGTGCGTGCAAATGTTACCTTAAACTATGCATCCATATGTTTACATTCCACACATTTTTTCATTTAATTTAGTAACAAGCTTCGGGTTTGGCAGAGAGCATGTTAGTATTGCTACAAGGTGGACATACCAATAAATAACTACATGTGTACTCCTTTAATACTTATCTACAGGAAACTGAGATTTTAATAAAAATCTCGGTATGATCAATTGGATTCGAAACTTTTCACTCGAAGAAACAGACGGTCCGCATACTTTTTATCAGAAAGAATTCATTTCACTCCCATCAGATTATTGCACCCAACTAACTACCAGACTTGATAGTTGTCAATCAAACTAGAAAGTGGAAACAAAAATAATTAAATTTAAAAAATAATTTATAAAATAATACACTTTATTACTCGTTCTTTAGACATCTATATAATATAAACATAATCGACACACACATTTATCAGGTCCTTGGATACTCGTCTCAGTCCCCTGTCATACTGTCTGACAGCTAAGTGAGACCTAGAGACTGAGAATTGTGATATGTTAAACGTTTAAAATTTTGGTATTAAAAAAACAGTTGAATGTCAATGTTATATCCATGTTACATTAAATGAAACTTGGTAACAATAATAAACTTGGTGATGATTGGCTGCAACAAGAGATTGTCAACGAATCTACAATTTTAGCTAATCATAAATGGTTGCTTGTTATAAAATGCAAGAGCTAAATAGATATCACTTTTTTAGAAAATTTCATAGACAGGGGATTGACACGTAAAAACGGTGACAAAGATTGTGTATGTTTTTGTCAATAAGATGTCGATTAAGGTGGAAACAAATGTGCAATATATAAAATAATAAAATAGTAAAAATATATATAAAAAAGGAAAATTAGGAAACAAGTTCAAATTCATTCACCGAGCACAAGTCGTAGAGTACACTTTGTACATAAGACGTAAGTGAGAATTATATCACGTACAATATATTACATACATCGTGTAAAACAGGTGATTTTTAAATAAAAATAAATTAAACTGATGGTTCTTCGTAACTTGCCTATAAAGTTGCGTTTATTATCTTTCTCATTATCTTCAAACGTAATTACAATTTAACGTTTTTAACAGCGTTAAAGAGTGAGTGCTACAAAAAGTTCCCATTTCTGTAGAATCACCCATATATCACAAAATTAAACAATGAAATCGAGCCGGAAAATTGTATTCGCGTTGTTCTAATAACGATTTTGGTCAAAATGAATAATTACCCGGTGATTTATTGACGCGGGTGTAAGTCCATTACCCAGCTACGTACCATTTGATAGCTGTACGACGTCACTTTGCATTCTTAGAACGAAAAGCTTGTTTTTATAGTTTTTACATCGATATATCGTTAAATTTGCAGATTTTAAATATGATCTTCTTGTAAATATGTAAAGCTCATTTATGGAAGCGCATTTTGTTAAAGTGCACGATACATAGATGGTGGATTGTTAACCATCTTGAGTATTTTATAGTCGACGATTCTTACAACTCGTTTCCTCGCTGTTCTGAGCAGGAAAAGGATCACATTGTTTGTAAAAGTCTAATACAGTAAAAAAAAAGTGTCTAATAGCGAAATATCTTTGAATAACGCACACAAATACAAAGGAAGTATACAGGGTATTGCAAACTTATGGAGATTATGGAGAAAGATGTTAAATTTGTCAATAAACGCTTTGTTACAGAGTTATAAATAAATATAAGCTAACTACGCATTTTCCATTATAGCAATAACTGACTGTATTATTGTGACGTATCATGGTTTTTATCGCGCGATAACAACACCGTGCCGTTAATAATCATGAAACGTGATAGTACCATGAAACGCAATTACCTACTGTTTTTAATTCGCCATTTCAAAGTGCTATCCTTGCGCTTGGGCGCAAGCCTAATATCGAGCAACAATGAAATTAATAGCACTACGCAGTTTTTGAAAATTTTGCGAAGTTTCAATAACCGCATTATTGTCCATTTCATGCATACGATATTTGTTTCTCAGTCTGTAAAAAGCATTTATGGACAAACTCGGTATAACATTTTTTCTGCTTTTGTCTGTAGGTAAAACCCTCGCGGCTTGTTCGTTTAAATTTGGAACATGTTGTATATTATTACTCGTTAGGGAATACCGACATTATCTTGGAATGAGTACCTACACGCGTAAAGTTTAATACAAGTCCATAAAATATATGTACAAAACTATCACGTATCTATGTATAGAAGGTGTTTTAAAACAGGCCAGCTAAATATTTTCACTGTTTTTGATGATATAAGAAATATTTCTTATGTAATTTAAATTATGTCAACAGATGAATCAGGCGGAAGAAACGTTTAATGTCTTTCTCAAGGTCGTGCATGTTTTTTAAGAATCGCAATAAATACAGAACAAAGTGTACAATAAAATTTTTTCGTTTAAGGTAGTTTTCGAGAAAATCGAGTTTGAAAATTCATCAAATATACTTGAACATGGCTAAATAATCGGCAGGATGTTGTTCTACGTGCAAAGACAGGTCGAAAATGTAGAATAAAGTTTGTCCGTTCTGGGCTTCATTTACAAGGAAATAAAGTTTGAACATGTTTAGTTAAGAATCGACCCAGTACACGCGTATGATAAATTTTCACGTTTATATTTCTCGGAAACAAAGCGTCTTGAGAAAAACTTTATTCCACGCTTTCGACTTATTTTCATAAGGAATCGCCTCGTGCCCGCTTGTACCTGTTAATCGATCATACCCTGTATATAAATATCCATACACATTCGTGGGATCAAAGTAGGAGCATCAGCCACATAGAAATCCCCACTTAGTAGGTTTTTAGTAGACAATTTTGATTTACGATTTAGATTTATCATGCATATACATATTTCTATTGGAGAACATAAACAGGCCCATTTCCAGTTATACACGCAATTATTTTCGAAGCTACTCGTTATGGAAAAAAATGTTCCAAGCAAAATTTTTTCATTTTTATTTAGGCAGGCGTATATACATCGACCTATAACAGATCATTCAACGTTACTTATTGTCGTTCGAAATTTAGCTTGTTCTTATCCGATATTTTTCAAACTTCAATGTAACTTTGAAACAATGTCGCAAACAATTCTAAGTACTTTTCATTTTATGTCGAAACCAACCTCCACGATGAATTTGCCATTTTTATTTAGAAATTTGTTTACTGTACAAGCAAGTGCTGGTATCGATATTTCAAAGAGTACAATGTCATTTTAAAAAATGTTGCACACAATTGAAGGCATCTTTCATTTTGTATTAAAACTTAACATAAAGCCAAGCTAAAACTCATGTTCGTCATTTTTATTTGGAAATTCGGTTAACACTTTACCCACCGATAGCCAATTAATCAGCTTTTTGTCGCCGACAATCTTTTTCATTATTTGAGCAGTAATTTGTTATTTGGTATTGAGGTACCTTGCTCAGTTGCGACAGTTGCGTTGCTTTGTAAGCTCCCACAGTTTTACACCAATTTGAAAAACTTATCGTTCGCGATGAACGAAAAGAATGGTATTGGAAAGTCTAAACCGAAACGGAGCAGGCGCCAAGGAGAATCTGCGCCTGAACTGCCGGTCGGACGTGCGTATGCTGCTGAACCGTTAGCAGTCAGTAAAGTGTTAATATGAAAACAAGAATCAGCACTGATAAATCTCTTTACACCGATAAATTGTCAGTGTAAAGAGTATGTAACAAGTTTTCTCTCTTTAAAGATACTGATAGCGAGCCAGATGACTACCAGGTTTCATTTTCCTATGTATTCTTTGTTATTTAAATTTATTACTAA
Organism: Bombus pyrosoma; assembly: GCF_014825855.1. Lineage (NCBI taxonomy): Eukaryota > Metazoa > Arthropoda > Insecta > Hymenoptera > Apidae > Bombus > Bombus pyrosoma. The sequence goes on along the minus strand of NC_057786.1, from coordinate 5,374,828 downwards.
TAAACATTAAATTAAACTTTTTTTCTTCACTGTCTACTATTTACTTTCAGTCACTTGATTTGCGTTTATATATAGATAATTTTAGGTTTAGCTTTAATATCGAATTAAAGGTACTTTGAATTGTTTGCGACACGTTTTTAAATCATATTTTACCTTTCCAAGTAGCCCTTTTCGACATATCGAGGTTTAAAAAGATCCTGAGATAAGGACTAAATCGTACGGACGAAGGGGCTAGATCGTTAAGTATTATCTTTTTTCTTATTAATTTCATAATTAAATTACATCTTTATAAAAATAAATATATATCAGGATTTTTTCGAGTGGCAACATATATATATACCTACACATACACTCGTACGTATCGTAACAAAATCTATATTACAAGACTGGCGATTTCAAATGTTCTATCGGTCTGTCCTAATTTGGAGTTATATTTCATTGGAATAACTGCGAGACCTTTACAGAACCCATACGGAACGTGTCGTTTGAACCCCAGCTGGTCTCCAATCAACGTAGTCTCGCTTATCAAACTTCCAGCTCGCGACATGCGGACGAAACGACCAAGTTGAGATGCCAGTCTCGTATTTGCATTTGAACTCACTGGAACACGCTTGCTGCCACAATAAGAATGCCGCTGTAATTTTCTGTAACACCGAAAATTCACTTTGTGACCGGTGTGCGTTGCGTACTAATCCCCGACTCTTACATGTGTATGTTTTACCTTTTGCGATCTTTCCTACATCTCAATTTTTATACCATAGAAAAGAATGACGTACGTTGTCAAAAATTTTACGCTATAAAAGTCACGTTATCAAACAAATGAAACTTTGCCAGAGAACGTAACACTCTTAATTTGCTCTATAATAAGTGTCGAATTACTCGTGTTAATCGGAAATTTGGTATCAACATATTTCATTCGAGTTGTCACGAAGAGTCGCCAAGTTAGTTAACTTTCCCTAATCGCAAGTTATAAAAGCACTCATAATATATCAACACCTTCAATGATAGTAATATATATATATATAATATCAAAAGGGGAAATAAAAGAAACATAAAGAATAGTAAAAGGAATAAAAGTAATAATAAAAGAGAAGAAAAGGGAAGAAAGAAAGAATATATACATACATACAGAAATATGGAAATATAAATAAACAGATAAATAAAAGAAAAAAAAATCGTCGAAATAGTCCTTAGACTATTTCTGGTGGCAGCAACTACCGTATTAATCGGAAGTTTAAATTTATATTTCAACTACTATCGTTCCTTTTCCTTCTCGATCAAACTAGCGATAAAGATAATTGAAAATATATAAGTCAAAAACGTAACAGTATAAAATCTTTGGTAATTCTTGTAAAACTTTCTTTCAAAAACTGAATGTAACTTAATTATCAATTTCCTTTTCATTAGAGGTATTTTCTTCTAACATACGAATATCTATTAATTTTATCGTGTTTAAACGTCAGTTTTGTTGAGAGAAAGCACGTTTCTCTTTTTTGGAAAGCTTTTAAAATATTTAATTAAACAGGTATTGCCAATCTGTTGCAATTATCTATCCTACCTATATATTGCCTACATATCCCCAAAGTGTCATAATTTTTTGCAGATTGAAGATGTACCCTTGTAAGTTTTATCATCTTATTCTCTCGCAGTCGGTAATCGCCGATCATAAAATTCCTCCGTAAGGATAATTACATTCTATCATAGATAAAATGAGATTTCATTCTCTATAGAAGTTGTAAAAAGTCGGCAGAAAATGGTTGTCGACATAGTCAATTAGAGAAGTGTCAGCGTCTGATTCCTTAGCGATTCTGATAAGGTTAATTAAACATTTAAGGGAAATTGTTCGCGCGGATCGAACGCTGATACCTGTTCTCCAAGCCCATAGACTATGTACTGGATATTTACATATGTACAGGCAGAGGTTTTCCCGAAGTGGGGCCGAGGTTGGGGGTAGACGCGGAAGGGTAGGGTAAAAATTGACGAAGTCTAGGAGGCAAGGGCCAGAAAATGCCCGAAGCGGTGCCTAATGAGCTTCCTGCAGCATCGAGTCGTCGCCTCTACGGCTGCCATTCAGGATCTGTGACACCACGGTGATTCAGAATTCGAGCGAACGAGATCCGAGGGAGGGAGCAGATTCGCAAAGTCTGTGACAATCGGCAGCTAGCGTGGCTATTGTTTCAACGAACCAAGCTGCTGCCGAGAGAGACTTTCAAAACGTTTTAATAACCCGTTCTTCCCTCGGATGCTTCTCTGTTTTTCCTTCGCGTTCGTTTCCTCCTTTAGCGAGACCGTAAAGCCAACTCGTGTGGCAAGTAAGACGAGCCAGTAATTATGCGTGTTCGCTCTTGCGGCTGAAAACAACTTTCAAGCTTCTTGCCGAATGCATTTTTCTCAATATTAACACCATCGTCCAAATAGCTTCTTAAAAGACGATCCATGTGAACAAATCTTCTTCTCCAACGTCAAATTCAAATAGCAAACTTCCCTTATTACGCTCTACCGTATACGTGTTTGATGAATATTTTCTTTAACCGAGTATTACGTACAATGGCATCGATAGCGACACAACTCGAACAATTTCCGATTTACCTTTATCATACATTGTGTTTCCATCTTTATCATGTAAAACGGTACATTTGCAATTGCATCGGTCTTGCGTCAAAGAGCAAAGTTATTACTTATCAACCTGACTTTAGTTTTATAACAACATTGCTCATCGTCAGGTGTTTTATGACGCTGCAAGTGGCAGGTGTCTTCTTGTGTTCGTACAATATCTTGTAACGACTCACGAAGCTTTCTTTGTAAATTTGAAAAAGCCCCCCCCTTTAAACATAACATTTTTTCAATTGTCCCACTATCAATGCCAATCGGCAATATGAACATATGAAATATAAATACAGTCACTTTGATAGAATCTTTAACTGTTTATTATGTGTTAAAATAATATTGCTATGCTGTGTGATGTAATTTATGAGGAATCTATGCTGTATTTTGAAACACTTCCCGAAATTGTTGCTAGAAAATTTATAATTGAAGAATTTAATGCACACAATTTCTATGTTGAAAAATGTTATCAAAATCTGTGTTGAAATATGCATAAACATTGATCTCTACGAACGAATAAATTTTGTATTCAGGGTCAGTTAAACGTGTCTATAGGAGAATGGGACGAAAGGGACATTTTTGTTCTGGTTGAAGCCCGACTCTTGCGTTTGCTTTTCCTGTCTTTCACAAAGTATTCACTTTCACAAAGTATTAGTTGAAATATTAGGTGAAAATGAATATTCACCTTTCTACTTTTTCCCAGCATAAAATTCAATATTTTCCAATTTTAAAAGTCAACCCAAAAGTTTTATTCTTCCAAGTTGTATGTGCTGATAATTGGGATATATGCTACATATAGTAATAATATATAAATGTGTACATATTAATTCTGTATGTACGCATACATTTCATTACTGGTATACAGAACGGTTTAATGTAATTTAAATAATAGTGGTATTGTAGGTTTTAATAAACGAGATATTAAAATTCCTGTTGCGAAACCGCATAAGCACGAGGAGATACAGCAGCAACCTTAATGAAATAATATTTCTCTGCAAGAAAAGTCCAACGAAAAAATTAAATTGTCATTTAATTTCATTAAAGCAGCTAACTGTTGGTTATAGAATTGTAAATCTAACGAATGGTACTAGAGAATACTTAGCTTCGTTGCAATTAATAAATCTTCTCATGGCATTGAAAACTTGCGATTAAAAATATTTTAATAATATACTAAATGAAAATAAAGAATTCATAAGAATAATCATAACACGATATTTGATAATAATATATAATGTGTATTTTTTTTTTACGATATGCGTTTTGGTATTCCAAAGCAGAATAGGAAATGTTTGATATAGATAATACGAAGCGCTCTCGCTTTATCTAAACAAACACTTCGCTGAAAACGCTATTTGTTGACTTTCTCAGTGTACATATCATTAACTGAAGCGGAGAGCGCACCAAAATGATCTCATTTTCTATATCGTTACTAACATAAATTATAATGTATACACTTTCGCTTATACTTATAAATATTAATAGTATAAATAATATATAAATATAAATAATAACGTAATGACAAAATAATTATATACAGTGGAGCCTCCAGTATCCGAATTTTAATGACGGGATATAACTGCTTGGATAAGAGAATTTTCGCATAATAGAACTCGTGTATCTTTTAATTTCAAAATCAATAATACAAGGACGATTATAAAAAATACCATACGATGTAAATATAATATTTTTTAAATTATTTATGGATTCTACGCCTATTTTACTACATTGAATTATATCGTTTGTGCTTCAAACCATCGAAGTTTCGTTTCTCATACTATAAACATTTCAAAATACCTTGTTTTATTTTTTATTTAGGCTTTTTATCCTCACTTTCGCTCTAATCTTTTTGTTAGCACGGGGACTTGAAATGTTGATAATATTTATCAAGATTACGAAACTTTTTCGTATAATGCACATACAAGATGAGTGACCAAAAGCGTGCTACCTAAATAACTCTTTCAATTTTTCAGATTTTTGTCAAGTGTTCATGAGTTTTGAAGTTTATATTTTGAACACCTACGATTGCAGCCCTTCTCAAAACGAATGCGAATACCACGGTCACACGGTCACTCAGGTCACGAACGCGATAATAAGTAAAAAATAAAAATTTGTTGCGAATGCTTCTGAAAAAGAGCCTACTCGGCTTTATTGGCAAAAGAAATACTACTTCGTGACATCGAGATCCTTCTAAACCCTCACCAATTCACGGTCGGTTTATAACTGGAGCTGCTTGCCTCAATCACGTGCCTAGAACGCGAGTGTTTTGTTTACGTCTACTGACTTCTGTCATTGAACGGTGTACGTACGTACAGTGACGAGCAAAGGCTAAACACACTTCTCTAGTTTTGTATAAAAGGCGATAATACGAGTAATTTTTTAATTCGTCGGTAACAAGACGTAACAGTTTATTTTCATTAATATTAGCGATGTACGGAATATTTTACAAAAATATGGATTATGTCAAACTAAGGTTTCTAAATTAATATTTTGTCCATTCTCCTTCATTTTTTCGCATTGCTTCGAATCTATGTGGCACAGTGTCTATTAAATTTTTAATAATTTCTGGTCTGATATTGTACCATTCCTGTTGTGTTCTCTTCCACAATTCATGAACCCCAAAGGGTGGATTATCATACGTTGCCAGTTCTTTTCACAATGGACCACAAATTCTCGATCGAATTCATACCCGGACTTTGGCCGGCCACTTTATTACAGAAAGCTTTTGATTTTCTAACCAGGTACTACTTTTGCAATGTGCCTAGGGTCTTGTTCAAATACTACTTTGTGTTTACTAAATGCAATAGAATTAACGACAAAAGGTATATTATTGTACAAAATATTTAAATAATGCTCTTTGCACGTTAAAGCTTCGACTCGAACTAAGGGACCAACACCTAATTGCTTCATAGTTTGTTTTGTTACCATTTGTTTGACCATTATTTTCGAACAAAGTCCAGTATCAGGACCTTCAGTCGGACTCAAAACTGTTAATTTTTGGTTCGTCGGACCATACAGCTCTTTTAAATCTTCTGTCGTCAATTCTTTGTACGTGTCAGAAAAATCTTTTCGTAATTTAATATTTTTATCTGAAAGAACTGGTTTACATATCTTTTTTTCCGCCTTTAGACCAATTTTCTCTAAAGAGCGACGAACGGTCCATTCACTAGCACTTACTCCGACTTTTAAAGCAACGATTTTTGGCGTTTTGCAACTTTCAGGCCAAATACGATGTGCAATTTCACGTGCCGCTCTATATAAGTGTAGTGGTTTACCGTTTCTTGAACAAACTGATGCAATATCGTAGATCCTTTTTATTCTCGCAACTGTCGTACGACCGACACCATATTTCTCTGCAATTTGCCGCAGCGATAAACCTTTATCTCACAACGAAACGATATTCTTCTTTTTGCCTTGCTTAAGTGGTTTTACCGTGGATTAAGCGTGTCAAACAATTTGCAAAGTGAAGAATACCTAAGCAAGTGTTGAACAGCTTTTGTTGACAGTTTCAATTCTCAAACATTTATTCGCTATCCTATCGGTTTTTGACGAAACGTGCAAAACTATGAACATTGTTCCAAATCCCTGTTTTTAAAAAATATTCCGTATGTCGTTGATATTAATGAAAATAACTCTAAACGATCAATTAAAAAATTGCTCATATTATCCCTTTTTGCACAAAACTAGTTTACGCTTTTGCTCTTCGCTATAAATGGCACAGATGTCTCGAAAGATCTTTGTTAATAAAATCAAGAATACACTTTCCCAGAAGAATTCACAACGAATCTTTATTTTTCGCCTTTATCACGTCGGTGATAGTGAGTGGCCTTAAGTGAGCCTGATATTTGAATTTATCTTGAAACTACAATCCTAGCTATCCAAAAATACATAGTTCCGTTTAAAAAAGGGCGATCACCATAAGGCGATCGCATGATAGTCCCCTCGGAACCAGACAACTTTTTTTTTGTATCACAAAAATAGAAAAAGTTACTTAGGTGTCTCGCTTTTCATATCTTATGTTCAATATCCAACTACTGACATTCCTTGTTGGTAATTTATTGCTATCGGTATAAAACAGAAAATAGATATTTATTTTTTAAATCCATTATATCTCGACAGCGTAGTACTTTGAAAATATAAAAATTGTTAAAAAGAATTGGAAATTTTTATGTCACCTTTACTAGACGTTTCAATGTCATCGCAAGGTCAAATAGATAAAAGCACAGTATGTCCTCCTCGATACCATGCAACTTTTATCTGACACATTTTCTCGTATTGCTTATGTTTTTTTAGATATTTGGGCATTTCTAATTAAATAGGACATACTCTACGCGACAACTTTCAAGCGCTGCAAGTTTCAGGCGTGCATTGTGCGAGGAATATCAAGAACATTAATTTATTTCAATATATTTAGCAATTTCTATACGGTATGTATGTATAATTTCTATGGCAAAATCAAGTTTCAATTTCATAGCAATATTACTTGTTAAAACGTTGATGACACATTCATCAAAAAGATACACGTGTGTCCGCTCATTACACTGAGCGCATGCGATGAGCACATAATTACAGACCTATATCTCTCTAATGTACAATTCACGTGTCCATAATTCCATTCGAAATCATAAATTACGTAGCAATTGATTTGTGCACACAATTTTGTGGAGTCGTCCGGAAATAATGGCTTGGGTCATAAATATTAGTATAGAAATTTCCCGATGGGATAGCTGTTGGTACGACATATCGCTAGGGAATTTCTCGAGAATTAGTACTGTAATCAAAATAATGTACCAGAAAGGGACATAATTTGGTTCGTTGTTTTTGAATGTACACGAGAGTACCGATCTAACCGCAGAAGCGTTATTAGAAATGCTAATTGCAACTGATCGAAACTTTGTTTCTTTTACGCTTGTAACTTTACCTGTTGAAATATCCGTTTTCGATATTTACTCACAAAATAGATATCTGATGTTGATGAATACGACACTTGTAAGCAGGGAAGAAATAATTTCTGCTTCTATTATTCATTTTCTATCGTTCATTTTATAATGATTTATATTTGAAATAATGGCCATTATTTCAAATTCAATGAAAACCATTACTTTATTTTATTCAATTATAGTTCCTTATGAATCGTCATATCTACTCGTATTGTTTATATCGGTAGCAGCAAATTAACATTTTGCTGGCTTTCGAAAATACGTGGATTCTTGCTTACCCTTAATAGAAAATACTTTGATTACAAAATTCAGTATGATTTTATTGTCGCGAACTATTATTACGTGATGAAATGTGGCTTTAAAATAAAAAAATTAATATGTAATAAAAAAGTTGGTTTCTGTTAGTTGTCATACGTTATGAAGTAGTTTTGTTATTTAAAGAACTCGTTATCTTCATTTCGTTGTCAAGCTACAAGTGCGATAAAGAAGATATTCTGGCAATAATATTAACACCTTACCGTGTATTTAATTTTAATACAAGTTGATTAATCGTAGTAATGTAATAACATGTATATGTATACAATGAGGCGCTCAGTTGGTCGGACTACAAATCGACGTATTGAACGTTTCGGTAAGGATTGGCCCTGCTGCAAAATGCAAGCGCCTCTTCGACTCGTAGATGGCGCAGACTCTGTCGTCGCCCTCTGTCACTCTTGTATAATATCCTGCTCATTAATTATAATGCGCTGGAATGCCCATGGCCTTACACTCGGCCTTCCTGAAAGTTAGATCGCCCTCGACTATGCTTACTACCAGACCTAAAATTACACAGATAATATTCAAGGATTAGTATATTACCTCTTGCAACCCTCGTAGATAGTTAACCGTGTGCCTGGAATTTTCGCACTAACAGAGAGATCAATTCTGTCATCAGCAGTAAAAGCTTGTGATATCCATTTCAGCTGGTAGCTGACAAGCTGTACCTGAATACCTTGGAGTATGACCAAACTGTATCATAATAACATTGATAAATGTGCACAGGTCCCAAAATTGCTACCAGATCTCCATCCAAATAATCCTGACCGAGCATTATACCACGGTACCCGCGTCTACGCGGCCGAATAAAACGAACGTCCAGTATCTCCAATAATCAACTCCGGATGGCTGTTCCTCGCCATCAGGCATCGCGTTTATGTAGCTGGCATACCTTGGGTCAAGAGTCCAGATTCGTTATGACATCTTGGATCAGCTCACAATCGAACCCGCTCGCAGTTGAGTCATTTCCCCGACTGGTTCGGGAGATGAGCTCCTCACTTCTCAGCTTCCAGTCGTGACTTTATAATCACCCTGTACATACTAATTATTCTTCCTGAAACAACAATCAAACAACAATGTGCCAATTCACTTATACAGTGATATCGCAAGTAATCTACTTTTGGATGCCATCCACCGCCGCCAACACTCTTTTGCCCTCGGGCATCTCCCGAATTTTCTTTCGCCTTGACCAACAGTTTCTGCTTCGTCCTGTTACCGCTGGATTTCTAGCCGCCGTGATTACATCTTCCAAATTATAGGTTGACATTTTAAACTTTCAAGCAATGCAGCGAGCATTCTGAATTTCCCGCGCCGAATTTCCCTTTAATTGTCAATATTTTAAGCTTCTCGACTAAAAGGATCTATATGTATTGTCGATATTTATTGACAAACCGTATACAAGCATTTGCGCGGAACTTCGTTGTGCTGTATGATCCACAGAACCGTTTGTCGCATTTTTCACTCTCTTGACATTAGAATCTCATGCACACGTGTCAACTAGGGTAAACTATTTATTCGCTGCACTCCATTCAATGTGTGCTTAATATCTTGTCCCTTGCAGAAAGCTTTAAACCGTTGCTAGTGCAGTGCACGCATCCCCCTGGCGCTCTTCCGTACGATCGCTTTTATGACAGCATCCGCAAGCTACTCTATTTCCATCTTTTTTCCTTATTTCCTTCCTTCCTGCCATATTTTAACCGTTCGAGGTAGTTTCACCTCAAGTGTCTCGCCTTGCCGCAACCACGACAACTATTGGATTTCTCCTGATCACTGTGCTTGTTACTTGCATATTCTCGCTGCATAAATAATTTTAAAACTTTCGAATCTTTAATTTTGCTGCCTGATGTACTAAATACATATTTTTAACAAGTTATTTATATCGAGGTGCCAGGATGGTGGTGCGAAATCTAATAATTCGTCTCCTGGTAGATCTGATTTTGTTTCCTTTCTATTTTTCTACTTTCATAAAACATATTTCCAGGAATATATTTTTGAAAACAAAACAATTTACTTGCCATCGATTGTTTAATAAGCAATCGCGAAGAGACTTGCCAAGCTGACGGAGGATTTGCTAGCTCATCGTACCATCTTTTCTGACCAATTGTTTGCAGGAAATTTACTTCACGTTGGATCAAACTCTGGCAAAAATTCATCAGTTCAAAACTGAACCGGTCGTCTGGAACTTGGCTGCGTCATACCTAACAGGGCTTTTGCCAATTGAGCGAAACCGACACTCAAAGTTGTTGTTGTACTGGAAAAGGATGCGCCATGGTGGCCCGCTTCTGGTGTTAAATGGTGTGATTAAACTCGCGATTCCGCATTTGTATAAGCTCTCATTTTCCACTCCATTGTTACTGGATCACGAGGCCTTCCTTTTTGATCAAATTAACATACTTGCAATCCACTATTCACTACAATATCACTATGCAAGGAGCCTTTACGAGCACAATTATTCCACTGTTGAATCTTGAATATCTGGAAGGACGAGTGTAAAAATGTCTTTAGATCTTTTGGGCGTTTCAGCGCGTGATAACTGACGAGTGGAACGTTGTCAACACAACGTGTTCTTCGAAACGAATTAGATAACTTTACAAGTGAATAAGTTAAAGCAATTAAGACAACAAGTTAACAGTGTCGTATGTGTCTGTTAATTCTATGAGGAAATTAGATCAGTCAGATAGTTATTTGTTAGAAATTTCCCACGGTGATCTTGGAATAAGTTCCTCCTTGGAATAAGTCCGCGTATATCCTTTAAACCGTCCAGTCCGGCCATATCCTGCAGAGACAGTCTCTATTTTTTGGCAATGTGACGCCGGGTCATTCGCCGTTAGGAAACTGTTCCACGTATCCTATAAACAGTCATCGACGCCTCATGGAGTTTCCATATATTCTCCAAATACCTGGTTCAGATTCGTCGGATCCATAGGATCCTCGGCCAATCGTAAATTATGGTAAGGCTAAGTGGCAGCGCGTTACCTGCCATTATATCGTCACGAAGATGCGTTGTCGCTAACATTTCTTGATTATATGGTAAATTGCGGACCGTTATTTGCATACATTTTGGGTGTCTTAGCAGTTTTGGTAAAATGTTTTGGGAAAATTTCTTTAAATGTTACATACAAATACATAGAAGGTAATGTTATATTGTTGACAGGACGTAATTTAATCATAAGATTATAGACACGATTATTTGTAGATCGTTTGTTTCTAAACATTATAGAGTTGGTGAATTATATTAATTAAAAATTGTTTATTTCTACGTTGTTTGTAATATAAATTGTGAGTAGACAGCAGATATTCATGGAAATAATGTTTTGAAGAATATGATTTAAAAGATGGAACTTGGAAAAGAACCGTTAAAATACTACATTTTGGATATTTTATATATTTTGCGCATTATGTATGTTATGTATGTTTGTGTCCAAATTTCCCATAAATGCCGGTATACATATGTACAAGCATCCTCTTGCATTTCGATCGCGAATCAGGATCGAATCTGATCAAAATGCAAGGGAGGATCTATATCGGATATCTTGGCTTGGCATAAAATGAATATACAGATAGAGATAGCGATATCCGGCACGTTTGTTTATGTCAGATGCGTATTGTTGAAGCTCAGCTTCACGAAAACAGTTCCAAGAACTGATAGGGATAACGTCAGTCACAGTGCAAGATAAAATCCCAGGTAATAACGCAAGATAATACTGTACAGTAGAACTGCATTCATCTGAAGGAAAATTCAGTTAATGCCCGATGAACTGAACTTTTGCTAGTTGATTTCGTTTATCTGAACTTGAGCTTCTATTACAGCGAGGGAAAATAGTCGGTAGTGGGGATAATTGGTGAGCTCCTGTTATATAAACTCCAATTATGTAAATTGTTTGTTCTCTGACAAGTTCAAATAAGTGAAGTTCTACTATACCATCGCGATTAATTGAAGTAGCATTATGTATCAAGAAGCGACAACATCGAGCAGTCATATCTCGAACTCTGTTTATATGAACGAACATTTAGAAGTTTAGTCGAGCTCCTATTATCTGAACTGGCGCCGAGCGTCAATCCACTTGTATCAACGTCTAACAATAAAATGTAAACGGTAGGAGTACGCGTTATGTGGCACACTCTCGTGTTTCGCAGTTGATACAAGTTTCCAACATTGTTATGTAGTTAATTGAACGAAAAATCACAGGCGGTGAGCAGAAATACACGAATTCCTATTCTATGTATTAATGGCTCGATTCTATAAACCAATTTGCCCTTCGACACGTTTATATAAACGGAGTTGTATTTACCTTTGAAGGTGTCACAATTTATTTGCCATTAACACGTTCACTATCTCTTCTAACACGTCATTTTGTCAGTAAATTAACCAGCGTGTTAACCAACGCTCAAAACTACTGGCAGATTTTTCTTCCGCGTGAAATGTCTTTGTCGAAATTAAATATTATGTACCGGGTCATTTAAAAAACAGGGTCAAAAGAGAGTCAGTCTATTGATAACGAAGACAATATCCTGAAAAAATTTGAGCAATATAATAGATCGTGTACTAGAATTTTAGAGTTGGTGCGTCCAAAAATTATATTTTGGTGGAGGAATTTTGTTCCGTACCCTGTCTTAGTGTTGAAGAACGCTTGGTTGTTACCATAGTCCTTTAGGAATTCGCCCTTTCCGGAGCAGAGTTAAAGTGATTTCAAGAATCATCGCAGGTGGCCTTGTCCAAAACTTTGCGACATTTCCTTTTCGACGCCAGTCGAGACCGTTCGCACACCCTTAATTTATGGCACGGCTACGCGTACCAACGAATTTCAAAGTAGCTTCAAATGGCACAGCCATGGCGTAAATCGTGTTATCCTATTCAAACGAATTCTTCTGACGAACTCGGTACATTCGTGTAATCAAGTACGTACGTATATAGATTTTTACGACTGTATACATTGGAGTCTTTGGATGTTTCATTATCCACTATAACCACGACCATAGCAGTGATCGCTAACAATTGGAGTTACGTGTAGGTATGGGCCTGCAGTTAATGGACAAAGTACCCAATTGTAAAGAGAGAATTTATAAGAAATTCTCGAGTTTATTAAACTAACGGTTTATCATGGCGTATAAACGCGCAGAAATTATTTCCGATCATAAATATACAGTATTAGTAGCCATTAATATACAATACTTAGAAAATTAACGTTTATTACTGATAATTCTCTTAAATGACACTTTTGTTCTACAATTTTACCTACGAATATGCATCGTGACATCAAACAACTATTCCATATTCGAAAGAACTTTATATTTCAAAAATAGTATCCATTGCGGAAATGTTTTAAATCTTAAGGTATTTGCAGCTTAAGTTATTGATCACAAATATTTCATGTCACTCACAATATGCGAAATAAGACTTGCGAAGTGGAATTAATATCGTCGAGCCGTGATAATTGGCTACAAATTAGTAACACCAAATGTTTGTAAAATACATAATTTCAATTAATTATACGATAAATAAGTATGTGTGTAAAGCATTTATTAATATTGTATCAAACAACATAAACCTATTATTTCCATAAAATGAACAAGAAGGTCAGAGATATTACAACAAATTGAAAGTTTCGTATCCTTTAGTTTTGCTTATGTAATTCTATTAATTACAAGTTGAATTAAAGTTCATTTTTTTAATTTTATTATAATTGTCTTTTCATTTTATATTGTATATCAGGAAAAATAATATTATACTCTGTTTTTACAATAAGCGACAGAAGCTACGTCTGATGTTCCCTCATAGTTGATTTAAATATCGCGTGACTAGTTTTTAGAGTACACAGAGAATATGTTTGCCGCCCATTGCACCAATGCAAAGATGGAAATTTCAGTTTGAAACGAATCCCTTCACAGTAGGTGTACAAACGTATTTGTTCTTCAGCGTCCTTGGAATCGATCAATTGAATTTATAAATTCGGCACATAGTCGATTAATAATAAAAAGAATTGTTAAGATGGTAGAGGAGACGAACTTCTCTTTAAAAAAAAAAAAAAAAAATTGGAGGAAAGAGAAACAAGAATAATATTACAAAATTGGAGCAATATATGAGTCGAAATCGTAATCAAAATTATCACTTTGCAAATAAATCAGATCTGAAGTCGAATAAGTTATTCCAAATACTTCATTATTATTAATTTAAAAATAACATGAAAAGTGATTTTGTTCTATTTTATTAAATTTAAATCATTTCTAAATAATTTCAAAATAATGAATAATTTAGAGTATTAATTCGAGCTTTGGTACAAAGTATATGTACAAGGTGTTCCAGTGACAATAGTACCACTCGACATGAAAGTGATTCCATGTGAAAAAAATAAGTTGCGAATATATATATATATATATATTATATTATATAATATATATAATATAGCTCTGGTGGACGAGCAAACGAGTATGAGCTAGGATTATTAGTTTTGCAAGAAGATCGCGTGTAAAATCAGGTGTTAAATTTATTGCACTTTTTGAGAATCTTTACAGCGGGCGAAACACTGCGTGTTTCTTATATGGAACACTTTTTTGTAGTCAAAGTACCCAACAAATGAATGTACATGTATACCTGTAAACTGGCATAATTTGAATATAATTATTCGAAGCCTATAACATATTTGAACATATATATGTAGTAATAATAATATAATACAATATAGTTGCACATACCCACACGATACGAATTTACCGTTTGTGTCATGTCGACTTTTATTAACAGTCGGAAAGCTGAGTGGCGCTACTCGTGTACAATCTTCTTCTACAAAAAATATTATGAATGAAAATGGTCAATTTCGGAGAATGCTAGACTAATGTAAGAAAATATCGTTTATTCTTCTGCACACCGTGTACATAACACGTGAGATTTCGCATGTGTACAAATATCGCAAATATCGCATTTTACCTTACACTTAGGAAGCAGCTTTTCCTTTTCGATTTTTCGTGTCGTTGTCGTTTGTTTTATTATTTAAACATCGGAGCGTGTTACGCGCTACGTGTAAAGTGGTGGGTCCAAACGGGCACAAGCACCACTATTCGTGTGTTAATCAAAGTTACAAGGCTTGTACTAACATTTCCTGCAACCCCTCATTTCGTATCAAATTCGTTGGCGCGTCTCAATCCAGAAGGAAATCTTTCTAACCGAGTAACTTGCCGATATCGCGTCGAGTTTGTTCGCGAGAACTAAACCCGCCTGTGGTTCTCTGATTGCGCATCTAGCTCATCTATATTTCCTCGAACCTCTTAACAGCTCTCCGGCTTTGTGTCAGATTAGTCTGTGCTATTTTCCAACCTCCTAGCAGCCGCTCGATTTTGCATCGCCTGCACTGCCTTTCTCAGCGAGTCCCCGATTTCGTATCGAGTTCGTTTACGCAACCTTCTGCGGCTGCTTCTGATCTCGCGCCAGCTTCGTTCGCAAGTGACTGCATCCTACGAGCTCTCTGATTACGCATCAGGTTCGGCCTGGCAAATAATAATCCTAGCAGTTCCCTGATCTCGGATCGCCCCTTCTCGAGTTCGTTCGCACACCTGCTAACACACTGCAACCATATTCCGTAAAACACCCTCGTCGGTCTCTCGCGCTGCTCCAAGTCTCAGCTCGCAACTCTGAGCGTATTAACACATTCGCAGCCGACGGTTCTGACGCGGAGCCTCAGCTGGGTGCCGCCTACAATTTCCATAAGTTTACAGCTGATTACCACAAGGTTCTGCTGTTAAAGTGGCAGTGAACTTAAAAGTTTCCCCTCACCTGATCATATTTATTACAATTTATTTTGACCGCCAAGCTCCCGTTGAGAAAAAAGCCGCTTCTTTCAGGCAGCCGTGGTAACTGCAAGCTATCTGTCTCTTATTTTATCTTCCGCGCTCGATTCTTTTGGACCCGTGGTCAAAAAGGTGTAGTTGAGTTTCCTGTTTCATTTACTGGCTGTGTGTACGTAACGTTGTATTACAACAAAAAGCACGTTGAAGCTACACAACATACTGTGTGGCAAATTAAACACAACAAATGATTAAATTACATTTTTTGATAAACTACATAGGACATTCATTATAATTGAAATGTGAAATTGTATTATAAAATTATTCCAATTCCTATTGCCTGACAATTTATTTTCAGGCGAACAGTATACTCAAAATCGTTAAATATTATAACCTAGCAGCCATCAAAAAGAATTTTCGAATTTTTTTTTTTATTTTGTAGACTATTTACAATCAATTCTCATAGAGAATTATAAGTAAATTCCTTTGGCGTGGAACTGTAACTTGGATTGTAATAGTTTATAGTATATTTGACTCTAGTTGAATCTAGTGCTTCGATCTAAAGGGTATTTTCTTTTTAGTCTGCGGATCTGATCCGCCGTGTCAAGGAATTGGGTGTCTTGAGGTCGCGATATATTGTTTCGTTGGTAACATACGAGGATGCATCTATCAAGGATCTTAGAGTTTTTGATTGGAACCGTTGGAGAATTTCCATGTTGGAGTTACTCGCTGTTCCCCATAGTTGGATCCCATAGGTCCAAACAGGTTTTAATGTGGCCTTATATAGCATTATTTTGCTCTGCGTGCTTAGGTTGGAACGTCGGCCAATGAGCCAGTAGAATTTGTTAAGTTTAGCCTTGAGTTGCTTCGATTTGTCTATGATGTGTTGTTTCCATGTCAATCTCCTGTCCAGAATTTTCGAAATGGCTACATATCGATACAACGAATACACGTCAACGGTGAACAGGAACAAAATTTCAAATGACATGAGCGAATGTGTTAGCTGTTGTTTTTTTTAATTTCTAAACAGAAAAGAACAAGATGATTTTTATGTTAATCATATTAATTATTAAGATTTATATTCCCATTATAGATAAATGGGTCGTTCAGAAGTCAAAATGAATTATTCCATTTTTTACTTCAATTTTCTAAATTTTAATGCCAGACGAGGTGACTAAAGCTTAACCACTGGGAAACCAAATGAATTATCTTAATGAAAGAATAGCTGGAGGGTTTGGTTTCTGCGTGACATCAACGTGATTATTTCATTTGTTATACTTTTACAATTAAAAACAAAGTAGCCTACCGCATATCCACTCGGGTCCTCATTTGTTGTTTTCGAAAACTTTTTTCTGAGCAATGTATACTATTTAACAGCAACTTGCCGTAGTAATAATGTTGGAAGTCGGAAATATGACGCTTCGATTTTAAAAAAATGAAATTTGGAACCTGATTTACGTTATCCGTTCGCTCGAAGAAGAAACAAAGTCGTTTTACAAGTATACTTTAATGAAAACTGTGTTGATTTTGGCTGAGGAGGAAATATCCAATAGCAACAAGAAGAAACAACGATTTTGAATACACCGAATGCTGCAAAGTCATCAGAAAGAGAATTATTTCTACCGTCGTCTGGTTGGTCATCTGGTGATGATGATTTAAGATTTTATAGATATTCATATTTGTCACTTCTGTAGCATATTAGCGAGTTTTTTAAAATTAAGATTTACTTCATTTTTGTAAACAAACGATGGTATTGGGTATCAAAAATTCTAAGGGACCCCGTGAACTGTTCTTTAAAACAGACATGTCGGCATTTATCGATTAGTCACAATTTTCCATTACATATAAAGACAAATTGAATTCTAATTTCATATGCTATAGAACATAAATTAATCTTTTTTTTTGAGATTCGTAAATTGTAAAAATGTTTGGACTCTAGAATTCGTTATTATTAAGATGTATTTGTAAATATCGATAAATTTACTATAAAATTGTAGATTCTATTCCATTTAATTATTACTTATTTCGTGCATAACGTAAACTTGTAAGGATTTTATCGGAAATAATTTCCTTGTAATTAATCTTTTTATCATCTTGAGGGATTTTACATCGTAATCATACCATTGTATAAGTGTCTTAAGAGGAAGATTTAAAAGAGTTCGCTTATCAAAAAGGACGACGAGCTTTGACGTTTCTACAATTGCATTTAAACGTTTTCCTGACAGGCCTGAGGGGCCTTTTAAAGAAGAAGAATATCATCGCATGATAACTGTTACCGTGCATAATTCTTTTGCAGAAATTTTTATAATTTTACAAATTATACCTCGTCGTGCTTACATGGGAGAAAATATTCCTATTTCTTCTAAAGCCAAGCGAAGATTGATTTACAAGTATCTGAGTATAACTTTTCTTGCAAAAAAAATGAAATTTAATACTTCTTTAATAAAATTCAGTCTTCCTTTCATATTTCGTTCCCTTCTTTCTTTCCATATGTTACTGAAGCTTGATATTTTGTTTGATTCATTTTTATTTGATAAACTCTATCATCTCTTTCATCTCTTCATTCATGCAACCTGAAATTCTTTCATTTTTACTAGCTTTTCGCTCGCTCGCTTATTTCGTTTCTTCTGCCACTTCGTTTCTCTGATTTCCTCGTCTATTCGTGTGCCTCCTCTTCCATATATGATGCAGAGAGTTGCATTACCGTGCTCGTATCGTCTGAATCTCCATCTGCTTAGCTGTGGAATCCGCTTTACCTTCTCAGACAGAGAAGTGGTATTGTCTACCTACCGATAGATCAGAAAAAGCGAAGCAGAGGAAAGAGAAGAGAGGAATATGCAGCAAGAGAGATAAAGAAGGCCGATAAGAGACAAAGAAAGAATCTGCACGAGCAGTAACTTTTACCTTTTCATGAAAAGTTGAATAGTATTAACTTCTTAGGCTTAATGTTCGTTAAATTCGAAATAAATTTTTAAGGCCGCTTTGAATTATAGTAGAGCCTTCCTCGACAATGGAATTTTCGGATAATAAAACAATCACTTTTCTCATACGAAAAGGTGGCCAAAGACGTCGCCTATCTTTGGCCTTTTGATTTTTGAACTGAATTTGTTACCAAAATATAGTACGTTCCGATGTGCGGACATTTATAATGGTCGAACGATTCAGAAAATTTTTCTCGCGAGTTTTGCCGACTGCTGACTTGAACTTGGATTTTCAAGATTCAAAATGTCTGATTCAATGAAATGTACGGTATGTTGAAAACATCCACGTACTAACTCTTATCTTTTTTATCTCATTTACTGTTACAATATTAGCATTGAATACATGTGCCCCATGATATTAACGGTATGTGAAGAACCAAAGACGTGTTGTTATAACGTGGCTTCAGCAACCAACAGTTTGCCACGTTTTCTCAGTCCGTCCTAATGCTGACTCTGTCCTTTTTACTATCTTCATCCCTTCATCACTTTTTTTCTTCAAATTTCAAGTTCTTTCCAACAAACGTAAAAGAAGCAAGATTCAAATCGTAATTCGACAATTGTTGTACATCTTAGTATAACATAAATACTTGAACGAATTGACAAATATTGAGTTGGATTTTCATTGTCAATTTTGAAAATCTGAGTTTAAATTAAATATCAGCAGTCAACCAGAGAAAAAGCTTTATGAATTATTCGACCAACGTAAAGGTCCACACACCGACTGACGCGTTAATAAGTGTGGGCGTGTTTGACCCCTTGTATCTCAGAAATTAATTGTCGATTCAAGTTGAAAATTTGCCGTGATTGATGCCTCGTCATCAGCTATTATTCGATATCAAAATCAATTCCTAAATCGACAGATGAAAAATGGGCAAAAAGCGCTTCACTCTTCTTTCATTTATTCAAATACAGATTAGGATTAATTGATAGTTTGTTGAAATAATTATGGATTCGATCTCTCTTTGACTGCTGAGTCACACAACTTCTCCAACATAAAAATCTACATAGAGTTACATCCTTTTCGTACTTGAAACCTTCTTGCGAATGTCACGAATATTTCGACGCGAGACCTCTCCGTTATCACTTTCGTTTGCTGTTTCTATTTGTGTAATATCGTCATTGTTATCGTCTTTACCGCAATGAAACCATTTCATTACGTCGGTATAATTAAGCTTTTTCTACCAGCGTCAGCGTATAAGGAATTTACGTGCTTAAGGTAATTTTCAGTATCATATTTTCGTTTTTAACGTCTTTGTGGCTTTCCCAACATTATGTACTTTTGCTAATTCTGGTGCACTTACACCAGTTTCAAGCTTTTTGATTATGTTGTATTTTTTTCGATAGTTAGAACAGTATTACTTTCGTACTAAATTCTTTTAATCAGGATTCAGTCAATCGAATGAAGAGAACAATGCATTGTATATGAACATTCATGAAATATATACATATTTTGAACAAAAACAGCCATCCGTTACTGGGAAATATTATATTCGAATATTAGAGTATTCGGAAATGGGTCAGGTAAGGAGGTCTCCTCTATACATAACACAGCGACAAAGAGAGTTTTGTAATTTTTCTAAATAATACTTTTAAATAATATTGCCCAAGATTCTAATTAAGCTGATTATTTATCCAAGATTTGTATACTGCAAGTTTTGTTATAAATATACTGTTAGATTTTGCATAGTTGTCAAGTATACGATTATCATTAATCTATTGTTAATATTCATTATAACATCCATGATAGCAATGTATTATAGAAAGTTGGATCATTCAATGTAAATTACCGTCTACTGGCGGTACTAACTGAAAATTTATTTATTTATTTATTTTATGTATACAATTTTATTTTTATATCCTATAGGACTACAAAATTATGAATTTTTGTATAAATTATTTCGATGAAATTGACGAGTTCTCGCATAATAAGCATTGTTTTTTTTTTTTAGAACTTACAATTAGCATTTATCATAAATAAACATTGACATCAAATATATACATCTATAGCTATCCTATATCGCTAAATAATTATTTACTTAAGAATAAGTATGTAAGTGCGTCTCTTAATTTTACTAGAGTCAGGGAAGAACGAGCATTCGCTTGGGTGATTTAAACACACCATAAGAAATTTATAATTGGAGAACAATTACACTAATCAAATCAAAGCAATCATTAGTGATCGAAAATACTTTAGCCACAAAATTCTTTTTCACGCATAATTAAAATAATTTTATATATAGAGCCAAGAAATTAAATTACGATACTTTCGATTATTTTTAAATTTCAATAAATTGTGTTTAGTCGGGTTTTATATGGTATATTTATATATTAAATACCTTATGTTTATGACAGATCACCACCGAGTTCAATAAATTTATATTTTTATTTGTATTATTGAGGGAATCGACTAAACTATTGACCTAGGACAGAGAAGGATCTATTATAGAAATGATCCTACCAAGTATGATCTTCAACTTATACCAAAAAGTATGAATATAACGAATACGATAAAACGATGAAACGGCACGACTATAAACGGTACAAGAATTTAGAGTTAGGCAGTACTGTAAGCAGACAGTTCAAGCGCAACTTTTTTCATACTAACAATTTACGATATAGAGGAATACTTGAAACGAAACGGGCAGAAGAAACTAGCAGAAGAAATGCAGCTGTTATTATTCGCAGACGATGTGACAATCCTAGCGAGTAACCCAGCAAATCTTCAAGACGAAGCAAGCACATAATGCAAAGATACTACTTTGAAAACGATCTGAAAGTTAACGCCGACGAAACTAATGCTGTGCAAGAAAGCTAAGAGGAAAAAAGCGAGGACAAAAATAATATACAATGGAAACAATATACTGGATAACGAAAGAAGTTCAAGAATATACACATCTGGGAGTTCTCTTTGACCAAAAAGGATTGTTTAACGAAATGGCAAAGTTCTTCGTAACTAAGCAACAGTAGCATCGGGTAATGTCCTCCGCCAAGGAAGCTATTTGACGCCATAGTTAAAGCAATAGCAATGTACAGTATATGCATCTGAAGTGATATGTAAATCTTGTACCATCAGGCTACGCGACCCACCGGTGATTCATGCCATTTACGTTTCCAATTTTAATTTATAAAAATGTAAAACGAAAACTACAGTAAAATGCAAATGTTATTGGAGAAGGCTAAACAATGAGATGTAGTGCTGACCTATAAAAATGATCTTATTTATTTACATTTCTTTGAAATTCCGAAGAAAACGGTATTTCTACAAATGATACTTTCATGCGTTCTGAAGGAGATCCCACGGAATCAGAGATAGTCTGATAAATAGAAGATGGCCTAAACACAGAGTAAGAGAGTACTTTTGAAGAACTACTAACTTCAAAATATGTATGCAATTTAGCGCCTCAGGAAAAATGGGAAAAGAAAGACGATGAAGACATATATGTGCAATGCATGTAATATGTAAAAAGATATAATTTTTCAAGCAGAACGTAAAATTTGATTACCCGATTATCCCGAATACAGTTAATTCGGATAATCGAGCTTCTATCTGGATTACAAAATATTACTTTCAAAATATTAAAATAAAAGGAATTAATGCACAATTTATTGCTAGGAAACTGGGCTGGCTAGCGGTAACTGAAAAGGGTTTTAATACAAAATAGACGAAAGGACGGAATGTAGAACTTGCGATAAGAAAGAGATGGAAACTAGAAGTTATGTCGTAACTAAATGTCGTACATTACAAAGAACTATAACTAAAATGGTTGGGAAGTGACGAAATGACACGGATCCTAGCAACAGATACTGAGAGATAAATCTGGGACTCGATGAATTTCATTAAAAGCAATATGAAACCGAGATCCTCCTGCTTAGGCGACTAGGAGGAAGACGAAAGGCGAGAAACGCGAAAAGTATACTGTTATTGTATACCAGTTTAGCAGAAAACTGGAGCACATACGAACAAAGTAAACTAACTAAACTACCCGAGGTATACATTAGCACTACAAGTACACATTAAACATTGTACATACATATAAGCTATAGCATGATCAAACCTTTGATTAAGCACAAATTATACGCTACATAAGGGAGCAGTTAATAAAAACCAACTAATGTATATTCTACTAATACAAATTATAAAATAAGTAGAAACAAGCGTGCAATGCAGTAAAATAAATAATAATAAATAATAATATCGATCAGGTTATTTTTTACCGATTCCAATGACTTTAAAATCACCGTTCATTTCTCAAGTTATAAAACAATTAATGTTTGAAACTGTACGTACTATTTAATGATTTATTTTATAAATGTCTGTTCCGTAAACAGTTTTTCAATGACGACAGGTATATTTGTTACATTTTTGACCAATCGAGCATCGGAATAAAGTACAATATTCCGCGCACCGATCGATTTTTCGAAAATTATTTCACGCAAGCGTTGCCCACCGCCTAAAGGCGGCCGGATATTAATCTAGCTCAACCTATAACCCATTGATTTTTATTTTTTGTTTGCGCGATATTACAGATAGCTCGCTCTCTCATCTCTCATAAGTTAAGTTTGGAATCAGTTATGTGAAACTGCGGCTATCGACTTTAGAATAAAATCCATTCACAACCTAAATTTAACTGAAGATTTTTTACAAGTAGTTTAGAAACCAAGGCCGAGCAGCTGTTAAATTTATTGAAAAACATTATTCAGAATATTGAACTCGACAACATAGTTCAAAATCATTGAAATACCCCAATATTTTTATTTGCAACTACAGGCGAGGGTATATGTATGTAAATAGGGAGAAATACAAAATTTTCGGGTCACTTCAATGTAATACAATAGTGCAGATATTAATTTGAATTTGTTTTTCAAATGGATAGTACTTGAAACTATATAAGATTTTTGCGATCATATAAATAGCGGAAATGTTTTTTCTCCAATTATGTTATATATTATTAATAAGATAATTCTTAAAAGCATTAATTTTAATATTTCACAACAAAATTTTAGTATTTTATTGATCTGCCTGCCTTTTTAATAACTTTTGCACATCTACGTGATGTTAATCTTACACTGCGATTTATTAATATTTTTCCTACGCTTCTTTCACAATGTTAAATTTGATGTTTTTTCTCTTCACTGTTTTTCATGTCATTCCATAATCCCTCAATAGGGTTTAGACCCGACGGCTGAGCTATCATTGCTTAGCGTTAACGTTGTGATGTTCGGCATCATCATGTGCTTGAAAAATCCAATCCTCAGCTAAATTATCATTCGTATAAGGCAGTAAATAGTCGTCTAAAATATCGACATAAACATGTTGAGTGACGATCAATGCGACAAATTGGACCAGGTTCGTTTACGATCATTCCTCCAAATCATTACGAAGCTACTTCCTCCAATGCTAAATTTTATACACTTATCGTTAAATTCATGTGCAATTCGTCAAAAATTAAACAATTAAATTTTCATTCATCGGAATAAATAACTTTTGACCATTGTCCCCTCCACCAGTCGATATGAATTTTCTCTATTTATGGAATTTCTCTATTTATATGCTCGCCACTGTGTATTAAGCAATACAGGGTATAAATAAAATTTTATTCGTGGTCGGCTAAAAACGTAGGAGGATATGTAACTGTAAATTGTAAATACTTGAAGGGAAATTCGGTAGTCAGCGGCGATTTCTTCAAGAAACGTGGAATCGCGACAAAATCTTGTTCGATGTTGCTCCAGCAGAGACCAGCGGTCTGTTTCCATGTCATTTTATTTCCAAGAAGTAGCTTGAAAACCACATTCATGTTCTCTGTCCATTCTCCTTTCTCCTGCTTTGGAATTTCAGATATTTTTCTGTGGAAAAAAGAAGAATAAAAGTTCAACGAACATTTTCTAATCTAATTTGAGTTGCAAAAACATTGAAGCCATAGATAATAATGTAATAAAATAATAATCGTAGATAGATACTGGACGACAAACACGTGGAAATGTCTTATCGGGTTGGTAACTAAGTGGTAATGATTATTACCATTAGGTGGTAATGACAAAATCCGCAATAGATATACAGGTATAGAATAGCAATAGATAATAATTATTATATATTTGGTATATAATGTATGAAGAAAATTACAAAATTGGACCTGGTCATTGCACTTGACAGACTAGATATAGTATATATAATTATTTGCTTACCAGAGAGACAAAATATCAGCTGTAGGAAATAACTTTTAATACTCGGTGTAGCAAAAAAATTATAGCTCCAGAATGTGTTACACAGAATTGTTACAGTAGTGGACAAAAGTTTAACACGAAAGGGAAGAAACAAATAATTGATTTACTTTCCATAAGAAGTATAAATACAGTGTTCTACTTTTGATATTAATTAAGTAGACATTTGTTTGTACACTTACAAAAAAATTTCATTTTGATATTTTGCTTTTGTGTAGCTAAGATATAAAAAAAGAAACGAAATCTGTATAATATTTCGTCGGTCAAAAGTTTAAGATTACACAAAAAATATTAATTTTTGGTAAGAAAATATACACAATTTTTATTTAAATTCGATATTTTGTCCAATATCCGTTATTTCTTATCACTTCGGTACATTCTTCTTGGCATAGAATCTATTAATTTTTTACATTGATCTACCGTAATATTACCCCAAGCTGTTTCAATTGTAGAGTAAAGTTCATTTAAATTTTTCGGTTTATAACCTTTTTTGCGATGCTCCACAAATTCTCGATTGGATTAATGTCTGGTGATTGCGACGGCCACGGCAGCACGGTAATATTTTCTTCTTCAAAAAACTGTTTCACGACCCGAGCCGTGTGCTTCGAATCATTATCATTTTGAAAAATAAAATCATCACTCATGTTCTTGCGTGCAAAAGGCAGCATTGTGTTCTTGAGTATGTCCATGTATTGAAAACAGTCCGTAATTCCATTGATACGACATATCGTACCAGGCCCGCCTCGAGAAAAACACGCCCACACCATAACGTTCTCACCACCATGTTTAAGAAATTTTTAAACGCACTGTGTTTTCAAACTTTCGCCAATTCGACGTCTAACATACCGTATCACGTCAGAAGAGACGCGATTGCATTTCGATTCGTCTGGAAACAATACCTTTTGCCAATCTTCACTTGTCCGATGCTTATGAGCTTTAGCAAATGCAAGTCGTCTTTTTCGATTCCTAGAACTCAGCAGTGGTTTCTTTTGGGGTTTTCGTCCTCTTAAGTTAAACTCTTCTAATCTTCTCCTAATAGTTCTAGCGCTAATTTGTGTATCTTTTTTATAGTTTATCTCCGCAGAAATATTATTTGCACTATGGAAACGATCCTTTTCGCTCGATCGATGAATCCGGCGATCCATTTTCGGCGTTGTTTTCCGTAATCTTTCGTTTTTCGATTGATCGCGATACATGTCTGCCCTTAAAAATTTATGCCAAGCTTGCTTACAGGCCGTTTCTGACCTGTTCGCTATATTTGTTATTTCGGTGAAGGTTTCACTTTGCTTCCGCAGCCTTACGATTTCTTCCCTTGTGTTTTCAAGTAAATTCTTTCATTTATCCATAGTCTGTTCCTACGTAAATGAATTTTAAGCAATAAAAGGCACACTAAACAATGATTTTCACATTCCAGAATCAAAATGTTCAAACCGATCGTCTTAAACTAACGTCCACCGTTTACAAGTGCTAAGCGGTAACTAACTGTTGTAACTCCTACATTGTTTGTATTTAACAACTGACGGTCTGAGGTTACGAAGGTCAAACATACGGCTATGTTATTCCATAGAGACAAACCGAATAGAAGAACAATATGCGTATAAGGTGTTTGTAATCCGGTTTACAAATCATCGTCTTAAACTTTTATCCGCTACTGTATATTCATTTGTGTTGAGGTTATTAGATGTATAAAGAGAGAGACGCGTGGATAAATTATAAGGTAGAAAAATATATTTTAAATACAGAAGTGAAAAGTACAAGAATGAAATAATAATATGAGCTGGTCCAGATTCGCACGCTAGCAGTGTTACCCTATAACTGAAAACCCCGAAGCCACTGTCGCCTGTCGACTGTTTATGGTCTGCCTTCGTCCCGGTCTTTTGTCTATACGCTGTCGATGGCTTCGGTGCTTTAGAAAGCTAAAAAGACTAGATGTAGAGTTTTCTTAAAAGTGCTGACCTTCAACAATTTGTTTATTCAAATAAAAGTGAATATTTTTGATAGATACTACATGCCGACCGGTACTGCTCGACTCTCCCATGTACAAGAAGCTTATGTGTGGCAACTATTTATGCATTTTTCGAGTGTGAAAAACAAATACGACAACGTGATTTAAGTCAGGCTGCGAAAGTTGAATAGTTATTATGTAAAATAATTTATTACAGTAATCGTTCGATTATTATTATAAGAATCGCGATAAATGGCACAGTGGTATACAATTAGAGGAAATGAAGATAAAAATAATTTTATAAAGGCAAAGCTTTTCCAACATATCGACGTTAGTAAACAAAAGTCGAAATAGCAATGGAAATTTATTGAATTAAAGAACCTTGATAACTACGACTACTTCGGGTGGTTTCAACTTGGTTGACATTGTCGTCCGACCAAAAATTGTCTAATGTAAACGGAGTCAGTGATCGTGGTTTAAGTCATCGTGGAATTGTGGGCAGTTATTTTAACATTTTGCACGTTTGGCGGGATTACACCATTATTTCAAATATTTCCAAGAACATATCTATTTTCTGTCGTAGATAACAATACCTGAAGAAAGATATGCATCGACAAATTGTCCGCGGTTTAATGTAATTTAGCTCTTAGCAGTTACTTGAAAAAGATACGATAAAATAAATCCAAGTCTAAATAAAAGATTCTATTCGGTATCAATCTTGTAGGTGTTACTGGTATCGCTAACGTTATATCTTTAAATGAAATAATATTTTGTTCACAACATTCGAGGAAATGATGGGCGAGTTGGATCTTTGCGAATATATTTCTTGTTTATTTATTCATAATTAAGCAATTCAGTCGTCTTTTTGATTATGAGTGTAGTATCTTCAATGGAATATAATGTTATTATATCCTAGTATTTGTAGTTTATTTACAATGAATGGATTGTACAAATATAGACAGAAAAACGATGGTAGTTTAATATGAATTAATCGCAATAACACGCTACAATCTAGACAAATCCCGACACAACGGATTCAACGTTCTCTCTCACGCGGACCACACTCTCTCGACAACGCTAACAGCACTATATCCACAACGCAACTCGCACTCTCTCTCGCTGACTTCTCGATTCACAGTCTTCGACTTCTCAACTCAAACTGCCCTGCTCTCGCATGTCTTTTGTCTTCCCGTAGACCCATCATACACGTGTTCTGCGACCGCTCGTAGCCAAAGCCACGTAGACCTTTTTTTATGAAACTATTCATTTGAAGGACCGACGACACATTTACGGGCCCATCGGCACCTCGGCTCTCGGGACATTGTTTATGGTTTAAAAACGTCTCGGCTCTCGCGACATTGTATGTGGTTCACCCGCTAAGGCCTTATGTCCGCGATACTACGTGTGGTGTTTATATTTTAGCGCGAAAAATAAAAGTAAAAAATAAAACTGCTATAGACAGATTAATTTCAATCGCTATATTATTTTGATAATATAGATACAAAGATGCAAGATATCATAACACAGAGTAGAACATGCAACTATTCCGCTTATCGTTAACTTCCTTCCAGTAGTTACACGCGAATATGCGAGACGACGATCCAAGTTTGGATAGAACTGCCGTAAGAGCATCGTGTTTCGTTGGAATTTCAGATATACTATACATAGGAAACGTACAATTTCGAATAAAGGAATAACAATACCATAATAACAGGAAAGTTACTCCTTGTAATCGCAATTGATTGCCAAACAGTACGTATGAGAACTGGCAATGTTGAGCAAATTTTTATTTACCTATTAAACAATAAATAAGAAATCAAAATAATATTTTAGCTGTGAATGAAAATTAAACTTTGTTATTTAAATAAAAGTCGTTTAAACGATGCCAAAAATTATTTATTTCTCGTCTCTTATTCGCAATTGGAACAGTCCTTTTTATTTGGATTTAGATTTTATTATTTGGGAAGCAAATGACAATTTGCAACTTTTTTTATCGCGTCCACTGCTTTAACAGATCTCCGTTGATTCGAAGCTGTAGAATTTCCTCCCATATATCGAAATAAATTATTTGAAAAGTTAATACAGCAGAATCTCGAATATTAATTGTGTTCAGAATGATTGGATACTCGAACTTACGTTTTACTATGTTTTAGTCATCTTTTTCCCAATATTTCTAAATTGCTAAATTGCATTACTTTTGCACAGTTAGTAGTTCTTTAAAAGTTCTTTTCAGCTAATTAATTTATTATTATTCTTTGTGCTGTAAACAATTAAAACGCAGTACGTATAATGTTCTAAAAATATATAAACACCGCAATTACTATTTATATAAAAATTAACTGAATATTGAGTTCTTTGTCTGATTTATTCGTAGCTTTGTAATTAAAACCAAGCTGTGCTAATACTTTTGTTCGTGACTATGTATACAAATCACTCAGCCCTTTGCATCGCGCTGCTTCATCACAAAAAGACTATCCACGATACGTCATTTTTAAATAAATTTAATAAATTGATTTCAATATGGCTTTTTAGTAGTAAATTTATCGACTAAAACTTTCGATTGCATACCTTCTCCTACAAACTACGTTAACTATGTTATCTCTTACACTAACTTATATTGCCTTATTCTAGCTTATTCCATTTTAAAGTAACTTAAACCTAAGCTGTTCGCCTCAGTACAATTATATGCAAATTATACACAGACCGTTTCTAACAGCTATCCATCTTTATGGTATTTTATATATAGCATTCTTCGAATGTGGAGAAATTGTTATCCCTTTAAAGAATGTGAATTTAATTCCCTGATATATACGGAAATATAACTATTTGAACGACAAGAAATATAATTTAATAAAAATATAAAATTTTTAATATACGATTTAATACGATTTAATAAAAGAGTATACTCTTTTAGATACAGGCGTTTGTCGCCATATTCGTATATTTATCTTCTGGTTTAATATTTGATATCCTGTATGTTTTAAGATATATGAAACTTCAACGACAATTTATAATAAGATCCCCCATGTTTCACAGTGACTTTACTTTTTAATGCGAAGAAAAATACAATTTTAGATTTTAGAAAAATATAGCTTATGATGTAAGGTGGAAATTTATAAAGAAGCATCATATAAGATCAAAATAATGAAATATCTCAGACTTCGCGTATGATTTGAAGACTTTAAGCTTATTTTCTAAACTTGAGTTGAATTCTTCGGTGTAGTTTACAAAATAAATGGGCAGAAACGCTGCTAAGGGGACCCACCTCCGATGGTCTCCACTTTGACATATGTCGTCCAAGTTATTCTCCTGAATGGGCAAGGTGACCGTGCCTTCAAAACCTTTTAGTCGTGGCATGTTAGTTTTATGGGCAAGGTAAAAATGCTGAATCTGTAATTGTTTTATTTCATATGGTTTGGGGTTAGAGTTAGGATTAGGGTTGGCGAGGTAAAAATGGTGAAACCAAACCGAAACATGATTATGATTTTTCTTGAATTTATCCACATTAATGTTTCTGTCGAATATTTTTCGACTTGCTTCTGCATTTTTCCCGCAATTCTTCGCATCTTGCGCGTTTCTTTCTCTGATACGCAAGAGGCTTGGGTTAATTAAATTTAACTCAAATAAAAACAGAATGATAAGTGTAGGAATATTTGTACGCAACATTTACGTATTGGCTACTTATATGTGTGTTCAGCGTCGGAAAAATACGCTCTACTAACAACGAGAGATGGCTGAATATTCAGAAGATCATTCAAGAGGGTGACCTTGATGTATGTTGTCGAGGTCATTGGAGGCGAGTCCTCTAAACAACATCTTTACTAGTAAACGCACTACTATGCTAAAAATGCAGGGAAGCAATGATCAATGCAGGACTTTTCTTTTTATTTGGTAGTTTGTTTACAATCAATTCTCATCGAGAATTATAAGTAACTTCTTCTGGCGTGGCACTGTAACTTGGATTATAAAAGTTTATAGTATGTTCGATTCTAGTTGAATCTAATGCTTCGATCTAAAAGGTATTTTCTTTTTAGTCTGCGGATCTGATCCGCCGTGTCAAGTAGTTGGGTAATTAATGGATTGTGGTGGTTGTTAACTCTTACATTATATCTGTTTCTGAACTTGTATATTTCTTCCTTCACCGTGGGTATCTTGAGGTCGCGATGTATTGTTTCGTTGCTAACATATCAAGGTGCATCTATCAAGGATCTTAGAGTTTTTGATTGGAATCGTTGGAGAATTTCTATGTTGGAGTTACTCGCTGTTCCCCATAGTTGGACCCCATAGTCCAAACAGGTTTTAATATGGCTTTAACACGTTGTCAGCAAAGTTCCTGGTCGGGCCGCATAACCCATACTCTGGTGTCGCTTATTCGACTACTTGCGAAGGATCGTCGTAGGTATTTGAAAAGATATTTCATAATAATAAAACTGTTGAATTGTTATAAAAGTAATACGAAAATGGTTTATTAAAAAAATTATTTAGGATGTAAAACTTTAAAGCATTCTATACATAGCTGAGGTTGGTCGGGACAATTTGGTCAATAAGTTGTTGCTTTCTTCAAATTCTTTTGTGCCTTTCGACGGTCCATTCGACGTCTTTTATTTGCATAACATAGTTTGCATGCGCGTGTAATTCTTCTTCCGGAATCATTTTTCCGAACGGCGATATTACGCTGACTCCGTCGAAGACAAGGATTTTTTGTATATTCAGAAAACCCTAATAATTTTACAACTAATAATTGTCTAAATATTCTAATATTTATATTCTTCCTCGTTGCAATTTTGTAAACCGTCAAAGCGTTTACAACAGAAATTCCCAGAAGGAGTTGAATGCCAAATTTTCTGTACCATTTGATTCCTTTTCTAGTTGTGGTGGCATAAGAAACCATTTGGTCGGAATAATCTATACCACACTTTCCTTCATTATATTCGACAACAGCTAGTGGTTTTAATATTGCGAACAAACGAAACGAGAGATCATTCTTGAGACCACCACGTGAGCGACTCGCATTACTAAAATATCGATGGAAGCACCCAGCAGAGAACGCTTGGTACTGCTGCACGCGTGGCCTAACGGAGATTTCTTTGAAAACACGCGTGGCAGTCAACGTGTTAAATGCAGGACTTGAAAGAGAAATTTTTTATTATTTCTAAAATCGAAATGCCAAATTCTATCTCGAAGTAATTTCACATGTGGTATGAGTAACACATAAGAATAATAAATCTGCTTACTTCAGCACACAGGTTACGTAATTTTATATTTCAGATAGCTACGTATGACAAAGCGCTGTTTCAAAGAGGAAAAGGATATTATGGAGAAGTATACTTACCTTTGTGTCAAGAGTTTTGATCACCTATTATTTTCACGCATCATTGAACATTGTACATGCATGCGATGCATGTATTATTTTGAAACATGGTAGAACGGCAGGATTTTTGCAATCTGAGTTGGCATTTGCAGACTATGCTGTTAATATTTCTGGATAAATTGGATCCAACTTCTACATGTATGCATAGTACAAAGTACATTTGAAATATAAATACATGTACACGCTTTGACGAAATACAAATTATTTATTATTGCAAACGTTATAGAGAACGATGAGAAATAATTATTTAATTAACACAAAATGACAACACCTTTAAAAGATTGGTATTTTTTGAAGCTGTATTTCGTACTTTTAGGATAATGAATATTTTATGAAATGCGCTACGAGAACACTTGTCTCGTGGATTTCACGTTGGCAAAAATATTGGAACGTATCTACGATTTCTATGCAAATACGCGTTTTATCGTACGATGCAAGAAAATCCGAGCGGAGAAACGATGACAGCCCGAAACAATAGGTGAAAATGCAAGATTGCTCAAAACTGCGCGGACAAAGAGCAAGGCGATGAAAAAGGGTGAAAAACAAGTAGAAAAATGAAGGAACAGAACAAAGAACATGCGAGCGAGGAAAGAAATCAGGGAACGTCCAAAAGTAAGCACGACTGGTGAAAGGAGAATAACATAAGAATAAAGTTCAATGAAGAGGAAAGAAAAGGAGAAAAAATCGAGTATTGCTATGATTGTCTACAAGGACGAAAAAAGATAAAAAGATGCAGTACTTTTAAATGCGTTAGAAGCGCGTGGCATATATATACAGTGTGTCCGTTTTATCTCTACACGGTTAAATACCTTCGAAAATATACAAAATAGGAAAGAAATGATCCAGATAAAAGTTGTAGCATACGGAAAGATGTAGCATATCGTGCATTTATATGACCTTGAAATGCCCTGTGAACATTACCTTCAAGTTTTTAAATATATCTCTATACTTTTTATTACATATTTTCGTATCTGAAGTTAAGACGTCAATGCGTAGGTATCTTACACAAAACAATTTCGAGATATGAAACGACAAAGTTGTCATGCCGTGTCGTCGGCGTTTTACCTAATGCACACCGCAAGCAAGTTGCTCGGTTGGACTTTGCAAATCATGGTGGTGCTAAAAAGGGTCGATTTTACGCGTGTAATGTAATGTAATGCAAAATATCCCAGCATGACAAACCACGAGTGAGTAGGATTCGCGGAAATTACGACAACAACGTTCAGAGAACGTTGAAAAATAATTTTCGAAAGGAATAGAGAAACGTACTTTTTCGAAAGCAAACACATTGAAGGGAAAGCCGGAGGATAAAGGGTCGCATTAACGCGAATCTCGCTCACTCGTGGATCATCATGCTGCGCTGTTTTGCACGAAATTACATTCCACACATAAACTCGCAACTTTTTGGCGTCACCTTTTTGATATACAACGTGCGACCGAACAACCTCCTCACAATGTACATTGAGCTACGGTAATGCCGGCAACATGACGAATTTGTCGCATTGTATGTATATACGCAAGGAGCAACGGGAAAAAAATAAACCAATTTCTATCAAATCTGCATATTCACATTGCTGTAGATGCACGGTTTGTTAATATAATAGATACTAATGGATGAACATTAATTAATCAGCACGTAATATACGATGGAATTAACTGTTACTCCATAGAATCACGATTAAGGTTAATTCCGAATACAGAGTCATCCACTTAACTCAGAACTGGCGCGCGCGAGAACGGAAAATAGCCATGCTATTCACATGTACGTTTACTACAACGATCATACATCGACATCGCCATCCACGAGCAGTCGCTAGAATTGGCGTTGTGCAGGTCATAAACGAGAACACGGAACGATTTTGATCACTGCCGCCTGCGGTGCAAGACGCTTACCTGAAAAGTAATTCTCCACAACGTTACTGTTCGCACTCTTACAAACACTATCGCCTTTTTCTACTTTCTTCGATATCTTTTACTCTTAATCTTCTAGGTACAGCTGAATTTTGTGCCAGGTTGTTTCTTTGTACGGCAGAGTTTGACGCGAATTACGCGTAAACGATACGGCATTACAATGTGCTGTTCTCTACGCAAGCACGTTACAATGAAGTTTTTGATAATTAAATTATAACTTTTCTTTAAAATATGATGCATATACTTTAACTTTAATAATTAATAATACATTTGAGTGTGACATATTTTAAAGCACGGTGCGACACATAGACACACGTCACAATTTTCACATTCTATTTTGAAGCGACATTTTGGGATATAATAGCATATTTATTTTAACGAAAAGCAACAACTGATACCTGACACTGTCCTATCAAAAACAAAGACCATATGTTCTGTCTGTATATCGTCAACGCTTTATGGTAAAACATTGTGCGAAGCAAGACAAATGAAAAAGATCATTTAGTTGAAACGGTGAGCGAATGAGTCAGTAGAGTGAACCACTATAGTAGCGCATTATACCTAAGAGGTTAAGCATTTGAACATTTCCTCCCGTGTTGTAACTTAAAGTCTGTTAACGATTACTTTCGAGTGTTAAAATGAGAAATAAGGCAGCAACTGAGACACTGCATCACTATTGCATCTCATGCATCTGTTTATTTGAACTTATTGCCAGTCATTCGCTTGTTCACGTTCCACTCGCGCACACACGCTGATTGCTCGCTTTCATCTACGTTCCGGTGGCCAACCTGAACGGTTGTCTAGGAGGTGAATCCAGCGTAACCTTCGGGGTAGCGGTCCTATGCGCTTTTTGACTGCTCGATTTTATAGGAATTGACTCTTATTCCGGTCCAGTCGCTTTCATTTATTGCCTTGATGGTATCTCCAATGTTAGAATGTCTCAAGTGTTCTCTATATCGTCGCTCTTCATGTACCATGGTGTATCTAGTAGCGTTCTTAATAATTTCGATTGTACCGCGGACAATCTTTTTTTTTAGAATCGTTGTAATAATTTTTTGAAACTCTATAAAATTTGCAATTCGGATAGCTCGTACGACAGCTTGACGAGCATGGGTCTCTGTGTTCTGGCAGCATCGCAAGTATCAATCAAAATGGTACCAGGTAAAGGAACGGAAGAAGCGATCAGACATGACTTCTCGCGTTAGCTGATCGTTGCTAGGTCAAAGCTAATTTCCAAAAACACTGTAGGCCTAATCCTGTCTCATTTAACTAAAACTGCTTGCGCAAGGTTAATTCAGCGTGCGAGGTACTGCCGACTCATTCAACGACGAACGCAACGGATCACGATACGCAACAAGTTTAAAAAGCAGAAATTAATTTAAATATTGTCATGTTCATTATAGAAATAAAATTAATTCCTTCTTATTTCGGTTTCCTCATTTTTTCTGTTTCCATTTATAGAGAATAAACTTTGCGTTATTTGCAAATCGTTGCATAATTTGTCGAGACAAATCACAAGTAACACCGGGAACTGTTTCAAACGATCGATCTGTTCCGGCAATGACACTTATCCTTGTCAGATACAGCGAGTATAAAAACTTGTGTCGCCGGTTTATTAACTACGAGTAATCTTTTGTTAATGCTACCTGCTGCAACAATGCATTAGTACACCATATTTCAAAGTGTCTGTCCCTTTACAGATGAGGCAGAATTTTCATAACCAACGTCTATAGACGAACGGAAATCCATGTGCCATTAATCAGTCTCGGGGGCAACATCATTTGCATGCAACGTATGCGCTAAGATTACTAGAAACTTTCTTATTGGACCATTCTTTCCCGCCTGCGTTTAACGGTGGAAATTGAACAAAATTTCCAAAACAAAATCGAATATTGACCTTCTGCATTACGATGCACTCGCGTGTTTGCGCGTGATGGAACTGCGGTATATTTTAGTCAAACTGCACTGGAATATCTTAATAGGAATTGCACTAATCGATGAATCGTTAGAGGAGGGCCGATTGTCTGTTCTGCACGCTTTCCTGACTTCAATTCTTTGGTGCTTTATTTATGCAGACGTCTGGAAACACTATTGGCAGCCTGGCATTACTAAAAAACCGAATAATTGCTGCGTGTGAAGAAATTCGGAATACAGCGGGAATTTTTGAACGTCTTCGACAATCTTTGAAGGTCGATGCGAAGCAGGTATCGTTGAAGGAGGAAATCATTTTCAGCAATTTCTTTTTTTCATCATAAATGATCTTTTATTCAATGTTCTTTATTGTATACTTACAATTACTTTTATTTATTTTATGACAATACACTTGTCACAGACGAAATCCGACTAAACAAAGCGATAAGATAGCGACATTCCAAGCGCCTTAGCATGAGTGACCATCGGGATAATATCCGGTCACTCTATCCGTTCTCAGAAATATATGATAGAAGCCTTTTCCCACTCCCACGAATAAAAGAATTTAAATATTGCCCTAAAATCATCCAAGTTAGTCTTGAACAGTCACGCCTAGAGCTCGGAAGTGTATTGCAAACAAGAAAAAATAAAGTTTCTCTTTTTCTTAAATTTCTTTTTTATTTTACGTGACACACTCCTCGTCAAAGAGATAGCCCATGTGAGCTATTTCTCAATGACGCGTGTAAAGTTTTTCGTCTGTAACGTATAATATCAAAACGTTATGAGCTCAGGATATGTGGTTCGTTGAAAATAGTTTAGTGTGTAACAAAAAAAGTTATTTTATTTTAAAAACGAAATGATAGCACATGTACAATAAGAAAATAATAATCAACATAAATTGTAACTAACTATAATTACTTATCAAACTTATATACTTATTTAATAATGTGTACATCCCCCTTTATTTTCTATTACTTTTATTGTACGATTTGCTATCGATTTATATAGTTTCTGGATGTAATTTTGACTTAACGTATCCCATTCGCGTACAATTGCATTTTTAATTGTTGTATGTGTCGATACTGCTTTCCATTCGCGTATATGCCGTGAACAAGTTCTGCCCAGTAATTTTCAATAATATTAAGGTCCGGGGAGCGTTCAGGCCACGGCAAAATAGATATATTATTTTCATTAAAGTATGACTGGATCAATCTTGATGCGTGTACAGGTGCATTATCTTGTCGAAAGATGTAATCAGGTCCAGAAGTGCGTTCTGCGCGATTATTTATTTATTCTTTGATTAAATTCATGTATCGGGCACTATTTATTCTCCCAACGATGAATTTGCTATTTGTCTTGCCGAAATAACCGATGCTGGCCCAAACCATCACGCAGCCTCCTCCCATTTGTCGTCGAATTGCCGACATTGTCTGTTTTCTTGTGTCATGAAAATAATATTGGAACCCACCAGGACCATCCAAGTTGAATCTTTTTCGTCTGAAAATAGTACCCTTCTCCATTCCTTTTTCCAATGTATTCCTTCTTTTGCAAAGCGTAAACGTTCTACTTTGTGCTTCGTTGTTAACGAAGGTTTCTTTTTCAATTTTAGCCTCTTGATATTTTTGCAGGATAGCAGAACTCGACAAACACTTGAAACACTGACACGAACACTAGATCTTTCCATTATTTGCTTCGTTAATTGTTTGCGTTAACTGTGAGTTGGAAGCTACACGCAAAATTGCTCGCTTATCATGATCGCATAAGGTTGACGGCCGACCAGTACTTTTCTTCTTGCCATAATCTTCAACATTTTTCAAAAAATTGTGTATTACTTTACGACTTCTTATTATTACTTTCGATATTTTTGCTACTGATAACTGTTGCTGTTTTAGTTCTAGAATTTGCTTTTTTTCAAACTCGTTTAATCGTTTTCCGCGTCCCATACTTACAAATTTGTATAATATATATACTGTAATCTTTTCTCGTTGGTAGATCATGAACTACTGAGTAATTTCTAAACATATCAACACAGTGTGCTATCATTTTGACCTTAGTTTGAAATAGTTTTTCTTGGTCGTATAAAAACATCTACGACATTGTGACTTATTTCCAGCAAGCCACATATCCTCAGCTCATAATGTTTTGATATTATACGTTACAGAAAAAAACTTTACACGTGTCATTGAGAAATTGAAGATAGCTCACATGGACTATCTCTTTAACGAGCAATGTATTTTAAAATAACGTGCGGATTTCTATACATTATAATCACTGGAGAAAAAGCTAATGTTGTAATTGTATCAAACCATACGTCGATTATGAGGCGTAAGTAGATCTAAATGACGGTTCCTTTTGCATGATATAAAACAAATTTTAGCAAGTCAGTTCTTGTAGGTTTTGATCCTGTTGATGTGCTTTGGAATACCTTTTAATTTCCTCTTCTACTATTGGGATTTTTAGTATCATTTTTATATCGTCGTTTCTTACATACCACGGCGCGTTGAATATGGTTCTTAGAATAATCGATTGTAGATTTCCTATTTTCCAGATTAATTTAATTAAATTTTAATTTAATTTTTAATTTAATTAACTTTTTGCGTGGAATGTAAAAAGAGCACAGAGTGTCAAGTAAAAATTATATTTAATATACTGTACACAGTGGGTAACAAACTATAGTTTAGAAAAATAAAATCATTCGTAACGGTCAACTGGTGCAACCTACATTGCAGGGTGTTTATTTTTCTATCGTCATATCTCCACTGGAATATTCTTCGAATGATTTGTTTGTAATATCTGTTTAGAATCAACATTGATCAGTTGAAATTTCTCCTAATTTTGTACATACGGGAATGTTTCTGACGACAGCTTTAAAATAGCGAGATAGACGAAAATTTCATTAGGAAAACTAAATGATTCCGCGAGTAATAGCATATCTACTCTGGAGGTGAGACATTGCAAATGTCTAAGATTACCTTCATTTTTTTAAATCATGCTACATATTTTTCCTCTATGCCATTCATTACGCTCTTTCTATTTTTTATAAAAGACATTAAACGTTTAAACAATTAGTTTAACAATTAGTTTAAAAGTTGCTCTAAGCTTAATTTTAGTAAGTCACACAATAATTTTATCTTGCTATTTACAACTGTATCGAGATATAAATATCAAGTTTATGTGTTTTCCTCAAAGAAATAAATTACTAAAAAAAATATATATATAATTAATTATAATTACCATTCTTATATTTATACCTTCGTACAATTAGGTGAACGAACAAAATTCTTTATATTTGCTCTTCGCTTTGATTAGAGAACGGGTTCAGCGTTGAGTTATATACCGCATAATGCGACTGTTAGTCTTCAAACAAATTTTATAAAATTATGTTGTAATGTTTCTTAAACTTTGTATAATTTGAAAGAAGAGATGGAATTTTATGCATGTGTATATTCTTTCGAATCAGCAGCATATTCTCAGGTTTCAACGAAAATCGTTGCTCCAATTGAGTTTTATCCAAGTCTTATCGGATAATTGCGTCTCGATGTGCTGTGAAGCAAAGTACCAACTGACCTGTAAATTTAGTTGTTTAACCTCGATTGCCTAACTACATTAACCTAGTTAGTAGCAGTAAAATAAACAGTAGATAAGGTCACGAGAATCACGATAAACTGTGTGATGCTGGAAAATACAATAACAGGATGCGATGATCTGATATCAACATGGTAATTGTCTAAATGGCTATCGAAGCGCAATGCATTTTGATATTTCATGGCAACTTTTACAAGTTAACATGATTACGTTTGTTAAATAAGAAACTTAATCGTTAGATAAGATTCGTGGTATGATCGAGGACGAGAATTAGTTTTTAAAGTGTTACGCCACGAGGCTTATCATAGGCCGTATTCCTAACCGTCGTTCGTGGCACTACAGTGTCGCAGACGGATCGTCTCATCTGCCCGACGAATATACGATGTAGCGGCAAGCATCAAACAGAGCGAATTCTAGAAACGTGGATTCGTTTCGTTATTTTAAATACACACAGAAGGTGACACGCGTGATCATGGCGTGATCGGTGGCGTGATCGGTGGCGTGACCCGAGCATGGTGGAGGTCGCCTCCCAGAGAACATAAGGGGACCGTCGAAGGGCAATCAGTATCGATCGAGGATCCCAACGGAATGCGTTAAGAGAGTCTAACGAACGAAATCCAAGTCGCTTAGTCTACCAAATACATCAAGAAATATTGTAAAGTCGAGTGGAATTACTGCATCAAATTAATCGTATAATCGTTAAATAATTTGTGACGTGCTCATTGTATTATTTTATATATTATGAAATATACCATTTTATGTTAACCCTGTTAATTCAGTGTTAACTTCGTTTAACCACCTCTGTTATCTTAACCGAAACAGGGAAACGACTAATTCGCGGCGTCGATTATCCGAATCCTAGCGAGAATTTACGCCTCTCGCTGGCGCGCTTTCCTCGCGATCGTGTCTCTCCGCGAACGGTCGTAACATAAAGTAAATGTAAGGCCTCTATCATCGAGCTGAAAATACTGTTATTTAATATAGGTTTGGGATTGATTTTTAATAGATTCACACAGATTCTATTTTACTTTGTATATTTCGCCACCTCGTACTAAGCGTCTGAACACACCGGATACACTCAGATAATTAACACGTGGTCGACTCCTAAGACGAAAGAGCGTCGTTAGAAGTCGTACCAGCTTAGCTTGTAGGAACTAGCGGTCATACCAACTTAACATTTCTTAACAAATACTTGGATGATGTATAATTTAAAAAAAGTCAGTTTTTATTTAAATGGGAGCCAGTTATCAATAAATCTCAATGAAATTTCTCAGAAAATGAAATGATTAAGAAATATTAGTTTTTAGTTGTTTTGGTTACGAATAACTATTACGAATGATTTTTTTTTTGCTACTAGTAACCATTCTCGACGACGAAAATTTGATTCTGATTATTAGTAACTAATATAAATGACTGCAATATTTTCTGTTCACCCGAAACCATTATCGATGGCCCGAGTTTCATTTTAGTCATCGGTAACTATTAGAAAAATTTGTTTGGTTATCAGCAACTAACATCGACGACAAAAATTTCGTCTGGTAACATTGGATTATTGTAAATTATTAATTAACATTACTACCAGATAATTAGTATTCATAGATAATATAAAAAAAACTTCATTATCAAACTTATTTATTAAGCAATAGAGCGGTATGAAAATATATCGAACAAGAAATTATTTTAATTACAAGAAAAAGCTTTATAATTAATTTTTTTATGTTGTCAACGAATGTGTACTAATTGTCAGTAATGTTAATAGCAATTGACAATGCATCGAGAAAAACTTAAAAATTTTAGACATAAAGAAACGTACAGCATTCGATTAAAAAACTGAAAGCTGACTTTTTTTCTTGAAAAAGTTGCAAATGTAAAAAAATGATTTGCACTCGAGATAATATATTGATGGTAAAGAACTGTAAAGCTTGTCCTCCTTTCATTTTTTTCTAATACCATTTACAAGAAAAACGCAGGCTTAAAGTTTCGTGAATACCCTGCATATTGAAGCATGGAACACATAATTTGTACCATAAAGTCACATCTTCTGACATTCGTTTTCTACTGTCACTTGTTTGTTAATTTCTGTAATGTTTTTATTAGCCTCAAAGATCCATGTTGAAAGCTCTCATGATACTACAAAACAAATATACTGCGAAATCATACGGCAATATACAACCGCGTGGCTGTCACGAGCTAAGCAATATGCGATAAACTTTTCTAAAAAAAGTTACTGGTTTGAACACTTAATAAAAGTTCCTGACTTAATTCGATATTTTTATAACTATTTTGGCACTCGTATGGTATAGGAAATTTGTATAACGACATCTAAACGTGATTTTGATAATTATATAGGAAAGATTTTAATAATCTTTCACCGATTTTAATAACCTTGAAATACGTTGTCACGATCATTATTCTGAAATAGTTTTCTCTATACATGTCACCGCCACTCGGTCATAGTTTCCGAGGTATACACAAAAAAAACTTCGATTAAACTTAGTTTCCATTATACTTCATTCTGCTATACATGTGGGCACATTTTTTCATAGTCGAATCTAAACTTAACTCGTTGGTGCTAATCATTTGTAATACAAGTAGAAGAAGGATAAACGAATGAGTTGTAGGTTGGGTCTTATTAGTATCCAACCGCCGTGGACATGACTTAGTTTTTATTGGGTCGAAACGAAAGTTCGTTCCGTTTTTATCGCCAAACTGAGAGATGTATTTTCTCCTTTACGTGTACTGTTTTTAATCCGCTTGTGCACCATTTCTTTTAACGACTTTTCGCCGGCTTTGTCGTAACTTTGTCATTCCATCGGCGTACAATTGCTTAGTCTTCCCAGAACAAGAAACGCGCCAATTCGTTTTTTGCAGTCTTCCAAAGAAGACAGGTTCTTATTATCGGGGTAGCGATAGTCTGGGCGTGTTAGATCGACAGGATATGGTAAACGGGGTAGAACGTCCCATCCAAGTTGCAACAATTTTCGTCGTGTGACGATTGACACGAGTGGTTTTGCATTATAATCTTGGCGAATCATGCTCGAAGCTGTACCAAGCCAACAAAAAACAAGTATGTACTACCAAAAATGTTTGCTTTACATTGTATAGGTGGCTGTTAGCTAATCAACAATATCAGGTTAGACCAATTAAATTCAGGTTAATGGCCATTGTTTAACTGTCTGTTCAACCCAATATTTCATGCGATTTTGTAAGTGTATCGTAAATTCGATTATTACCATTTATTATCACCTATACATATATACTACTATTGTAATAAATATACTTTTGCGTATATCTGACTGCTGACTCTGATTATTAGTATTTACGCGACGAACAGACAAGTAGGACATAGTGCAAAATTATTTCACGCTAGCTTGATGTTAGTCGGCTGCTACTACTGTAATCCAATCCACAACTCATTCATTTTCCTTTTATATTTATTATTAATATTAATATTAAAAATACTTATCTCTCTCATGAATGAGCCAAGTTTAGGTTTGAACTATATAAAAGTGCGCCCGCTCCTGAGTGAAGAACGATCGTAACGTAAATTGTGTCGAAGTTCTTGACGAATATATCGGAAACTAAAGTTGAATGGCGGTAACATGTATGGAGAAAAGTTGTTCGGAATGATAACATTGATAAGATATTCAAGGTCGTTGAAATGGGCGAGGTATGTTTTTCTCTGTACAGCTACCTCCATTTTTTATAGAAGAAAAAATGTTTTAGTAAGTTTCTTACCGATCGAGTGTTAACTAATTTTTGTTCACAGTCCTTAGTTTGCATGTTAATGGAAATATCCAAAAAATTGTGGCAATCGTTGCTACGAACACTTTGTGTACTATGTTTAATAGGAAAAAGTAAAAGTATCGATAGTAATAAAATATTTGGTTTGACGCTTTGTACAAAAGGTAAGAAACCAGGAGGATATCGTATAAACGATTGAATATAAAGTTTATTTCTTCAATTTTAAGTGATATTAGCTAGATGAGTGATTAGTATTTAATTGGTACTTTATTTTATCAGCCAATTATACTATTCTCCAAATGTTTTCTTAGCGTAGAAAGTTTGTATCGCTTCAGTAAGTTCTCTACTCTTAAGTCTGAATCTTGTATGAAATGAAAGTTTCTATACATACAGAAAGGAAACGAGTTTAAGAACAAAATTTTGCGTATCACTGATTTGGATTAAAAGTTGAGGGATTTGCGCCTATTATATCCATTCCTTAAGTGTTCCATTCCTTAAGATTGTACGACAAATATATCTGTCCTATAAAATTGTTATTTTATAAAAGCAACTAAAAAATATGCCGATTTAACTCGGAACAATTGATATTATTATTAAAAGTACACTTTGCTGCATAATCGCTGTTTATTACGTACTGAATATTATGAACAAGTAAGAAATGCAAATATTTTGAAAAAAAGATGTTGTTTTTGCGATACGACTTTTGTTCGTGATAACCGTCTCTGGCAGGTATATACAAAAATACAATTTCTTGAAAATACTAACCACTTCTGTTACACGGATATTCCTTTAGGTTTGTTCTTAACTATTATGTAAGTCTGATCTTAACTATTAAGCCTGGTAGGAAATTTTTAACAATGAATTCATTTACCTTTTCTTTATTTCTCTATCTCTGTCTGTCTGTCTGTCTGTCTCTCTCTCTCTCGCCCTCTCACATTTTTTTCTTCTTTTTCCCTTACCATTACGGTGCCAAAATTATAAAAAAATGAAAATAATCATTCAGTAGCGTTTATCTGAACTACCTTGTATTTATTTAATGTTGGTCATTATATAATTAATTAACTTGGCAACCGAGTGAAAGATTTTACGGAAATGCGCGCAAAGATTGTTGAAATGTTTGAAGAAATACAAATATATAGAATACGAATAGTTATATATAGTATAGTAGAGATACGCAAACATAACATTTTCTTAACGTTTTATAAGAAGAATGAACTCGAAACCGGTTGAAGAACAAGGTAATCGATAGATTCCTTATTAAGTGGCTTTATTAAATGTGAGCACGTCGTCTCGGGTACATAAGCCTGGGAAGCTCCGTTTACCAACTACAGCTCACGGTACAGCGAATGTCAGCCGGTGATGGGTGGGCGCGAATTAGCACGATTAAGATGCTATCGCATCCGAGCGGACAGGAGAACGATGCGAAGCCGAAGAGGGAGGAGGTCGGGTTGTTCAACCTCAAAGTAACTAGCAAGTGGAACGGCTGTGG
This sequence comes from Bombus pyrosoma, assembly GCF_014825855.1. NCBI lineage: Eukaryota > Metazoa > Arthropoda > Insecta > Hymenoptera > Apidae > Bombus > Bombus pyrosoma. Next base: position 5,330,037 of record NC_057786.1, on the reverse strand, counting down.
CGCAGCTCCGTATGGGATATCTATAGGGGTATTCGGTGAGTTCGTGTTGCCCGGGATTACTGAAATACAGGAACGGCAAGCGAAGCTGGCTCCGGCTTTGGCTACGGCTTCAGCTTCGGCTTCGCCGGTCAGCTCTGATGCTGAGTTACGTTCTACTCTATATCCCTCGGACCTATTACACACGCAGTACGTTCACATAAATATACCGCGAAATTCTGCTGCATCCAGTATCAATCTTGCTTACGAGAATTCGTCAAACCTACGCCTTTCCATCCTCTTTCAGTAGTCGCTACTGCATCTTCGTTATCTAGGACACTCGTTTCTAGATAAACCTGTTATCAAGAATGACAACTGCATCTTATGGGATGATATTTTTTCACGAAGAAAAGAATAGCATTATATATCGGAAGAATTATCATACCTACAGCGAAATATTATGATAAATCTTCAGTGGGAATTCCTTCTACTAAATTGGACTATCACGGCAAATTTGTATTCAGGCGAACCAAGCCGTTTAAATGTAGTTTTACTTTAGAATCACCTTAATGATAAAAAGTTCTTTCTTATTGTTTGAATTTCTTCGATATTTCTCCTTCGCGAGGAAGAGGACGATTTGTTACTTAATTAGAGTAGTTTGCAAACTAAAACTCTACTAAATTTCTCGAATATGACATCGACCAATTGGTAGACTAATGACAAGGCGTCATTAAGATAGAGGAAAACTGCATTGATAATTTCTTTGCATATCTCTTTTACGATAAAGTTCCTTTAAACTTACTCGCGTACTTGCTAATCTTAATTCAAAGTAATTCAAAGTATTAACGTTTAATAACGTAATTTATGTTGGAACAATTATTTTAGTAGTTATTGTTTATATCGCTACATGTGCAACAATTTGCGAATATATTTAAACATTTACAACTTTTGGCAAGAAAAATATGTATATTCAATTAAAGTTTTCAAAACGATACGATGATATCCACGACAAAGAGATTCGACGAGTTCTAACGTATCAACATCATAACAATTAGAAATGCTGATTCAATGCTTTTTATTAATATACACGCAGAAAAGTATTAGGATGCATAGAGACAAATGGCATATATAGACATACATTTAATGGATCTTCACAGCAAATATGATGATATAATAATGATAAAGTCACTTAAGCTCAACTATGAGACATCGTGTAGTCTGTTTCTTTATTATATGTAATTTCGTGCAGTTATTTATTGCAATTTATTGCAAATATCAATGTTATTAAGTTGTTTTTCCCCTTGATATGAATAATGTTTTAAACAGTTAAGTTTCACACGTGATATTGTATTTCATTTATTAAATGATCGAATACAATTCGAATCAATTAAAGCAAATATAATTTTAATACAGTAAATGTAATACGATATATATGTCGGGTTATCGTTAGAATTGAGGGCGCGTAACAATTCTTCATTTGAATTAGCCATCGTTTTGTACAACAGAGATTATATTTGTTACGTCGGGCGATACTCTACCTAGACCAGGCCATATACCGCATCAAGATGGCAACCAGATGATAAACATCTCTTTACTGACTCATTTCCAAAGCTTATTGTTTTCTATGGGAAACACGAGAAAGTTAGTTTTTCTCACGTACGATACTTCACACTAGCAACTATCTATCGAGGGCGGCTAAGACCCTTCCTAGTCCACCAACCTTCTTTTATTCAATCAGAAGCAACGTCTACTGCCCTCACTTTCCTAACTAAAATTGTCATCAATAAATCCGATGGTCCCTTGCGTTAGACACACCCATCACTAGCTTTCCTCCGACACAGCATCGTCACTTTACTTACTCTTCACCGTTAGAATAGTCAACATGTCATTATCGGGTTTCTATCCTTAAATCAATCACTTACTTAACTCGTACATACGCATCAGTGTAACTATCTTCTTTACAAAGTTGTTGGAATAAACATTAATTTATACCCGTTAATTCAGTGTAAATTACCCCTATTATCGTAACAGAAATCAGGGGATCGATCAGTTCGTGGCGTCGATTATCTAATTGTAACGGGAATTTATGACTCCCGTTGATGTGCTTTCTCCCGATCGCGTCTCTCCGCGAATGGTCGAATAAACAATATTTACAGGTATAAATATGACTTTTTACAAATTTTGACGAATAACCGTGGGGTTTAGACACGCGAAATGCTATTGACAATGTTCTTGGGTTCGATAACGAATCCACGGTCAACGGGATAACTCTTTACTAAACATGGAATACTTTGAAGCAAAAAATACGTTTGCTGGGACGCTTGGTATATACTGGTCGATGTGTAACTTTCCAAGCCGATCGCACGAATAATAGACCGATGAAAACTTTCCTCTCTTTACGATTGCATTCGTTTGTTATATACTGGTTGGAAGCATCGAGAAAGTTCCAATCGCCGTTGCTAGGCAGTTTCTGCCTGGAGTTTGATTATTAATACAACGTGTGTCCCATTATATGGTCACCTCCGGGGCAAAATCACACGTGGCTAGGCCCGTTCTCGAAGCCGCATGCCGCCACAACCACGTTTCTAGGGAGAACTATACAACCACTGCACACCTCCGTCAGGCAGAACGTCCATCCCGTGACCGTGGCTACGTTCGGCGACCAGTTGTGTCACCTCGAGCCCAAATCCCACTATCACAAATCTCGAACAAATACAATCGGATTGAATGACAACAATTGCTTAATTACGGCTATGATAGAATCTAGGCTAAAGTATTAGAGGATTTTCCCAAAATTTCAAAGGAAAGGCTCCGGTGTCCTTTCATCTCCGTATAAGTTGTGTGTGGATAATGTTATTTAAAAAATTGAATTCTTAAGAATAGTTTTTCAGTATTATTATTCACGTTACACATAAAGAATATTTTTCTACCGCGAATAAAAATTTCTCGAATTAATGTGAAAAAATGGAAGCGTCTTAGAATCCTACTATTTATCTTTCTTCTTACAACGTAGGAAGCTTAACATCGATCAACTGGATGACAATTGGAAAGAAAAGTATAATTCGATCGACAATCCTTATAATTATCACAATTGAACATTTTTACACGAGATATGGAATTTTAATGTTCGAATTGTATTAACTTTCAGAGTTGGAGATCCAACTCTTCCACATAGTGAGTCTAGTGACCTCTTGATCTTATATTAAACTCTTTTACACATCCTATTTTGCTGTTAAAACAGCTGCTTCAAGTTTCCTTGTTATATCTTAGGCCAGAGTCGGTAAAAATGAAAATTTTCAGAATGAGTTTACAGTACAAACGGAATTTAATAGGAGGAGGGAAATTAATTTTGCGAAATACAATAATGAGATCTGGTACTTTGCAAGGATAAAAATGTTGTAATTCATAAGAAGCGAAAATTGCCGTTCAGTACAGGTTAATTATTTAATTAGTATTTCTCGGCTTAAACGATTAATAATGTTGAAAAGGAGACATTTAGATGTTTGAACACGTAGTTCTATCCAAGTTTTATTTTTAAATATAGCGCAAGTAAAATAATTAATATTTCCTTAGTCTGTGCTTTCGACGTGTGGCCAGTCTTCACGTTCGTTGTTTTTGAAACATTGAGAGCCTCAGTGGTTTATCTCTTTGTCATTTTGTTGTCAAAAGGTAGCTTTAAAACCGCATTCATTTTCTCCTCTGTCGAGTTTTTATTTTCTTTACGTTCCTTTTTCCTATTTTGGAAATTCATGCATTTTTCTGCGGAAAAAGGTAGAAGAAAGATTAAACAGATCAAAGTTTCTTAAGGTAATGGACGACAAACATGTAGAAACATTTCAGATTATAATGTATTTAATATACGAAGAAAATTGCAAAACTGAGGCTGGTAATTGCACTTGACAGACTAGATATAGTATACGTCATAGAATAAGAACCACTTAATTACCTGAAAAACACAATACCAGGTTTAGAAAATAACTTTTAACGCTCGTTAAAATATCAACGCGTAACGTGTGTCAGTGCAGCGACGACAATGGAATAAACAGTTGAAAGCGAATACATATAGCATAAATACATAAATACATAAATTGAAAATGAATAAACATTGTAAACGATAGAGGTATTGTTACATTCATTTATTTATTCAAAGAAAAGTGCTGATATCTGATGAAAAAAGGCAGAACTAACTTTGGTCAGTTTGTATGTCAATCGATACTGCATCGGTGCATATACATATGTATGTCAGGATCGACGCTACATTTCCAACTTTGAAGCAGCTTCTTGACTTGCATCGGATTCTTTTATGTATATTTCAATGCCTTAACAGCTCCTTGACTACGCGCTGATACCCGCAAATTTTCATTCCAGCAGCATCTTGATCTCGCGTCCGTTACGTTCACAAAGTTTCATTCTCTTGCAACTCTTTGATAACGCATAAAATTCGTTCTCGTGATCAGTATTCCTAACAGGAATAACCATATTTCTTCAAAAAATATTTGTATGCTGGGCCATATCGCCGTGCCGTTTATTGTCCTAGCCAGAAGCGCCTGAGTCATTCTTTAAGAGAAGCTTATGTATATTATATCATTGTTTAATATTAATACGATAATACGGACATCGATATTTCTGCGCATTTGCACGAATTCCTATTAGAATTGCTATTAGGATATATTTTGTGATAATCGATATAGTTCTGTAACTTTGATAGATGTACACGAGGCTGTTGTAATACACAACAGATGTAACAAAATGTGTAGCTGAACGGTGTTTTCATCTTCTAATAAAGTGTTGACTATGACTGCAATAACAAGATATTGGCAGGAAAGTTTCGACGTAGTTTGTTGCTAAACAAGCAACGTTAAAGCAATGATGTTAATAAGATAGTAACATTTAAAATATCGCTACTTTAACTCTTTGAGCTATAAAATTATAGAATATACGTGCATTAAATATGTATTATATATATATATATAGGAGTACATATAAGCGAACATATGTACAGGGTGTCACGTTTTAATTTTCCTGCATTACTCATTATTCGAAAAAATGTTTCAAGTAGAACTTATTTTATTTGTGGGAAGGGGGCATTTTATAACAAGCAAAAACTTCGTCTAATTGCAGGTACCTCCGAGACTTCAAAGTGATTTTTATTTGTTAAATGGAGGTGAATATTTTTATTCTGAAAGGCGTCTTCATGATTTGGTCTACCGGAATAACAATTACGTTGATTCGGATATAAAAATGAATCGAAATCACACCAATGATGTGATTTATCATTGTTCTTGCTTACAAAGGGAAGATAATTCGCTGATACGTAGACAGATATCCTGAATTTGTGCTACAGTTGCCTCGAAGGAATCAGTGTTATTACAAACAGCATTAGGTGCGCTTCCATTCGGTAACGAATTAATCTACGATCGCTCATTATACGCTTAATGAAATTGTCGATATGCTTGTGATTGTGGGAGAATGTGAGGAATTTGGAATAATTAGTTCTGTCACTTTCAAGGAAATGGGGCTATCATTTAGGGACAGAGTAAATAACTGTAAATGGTGGACGTTCATGGTCGCCTTTTGAATACAGGAAATGAGGAATAGTTTCTGAACGTTCAACGAAATAACGAAGTAAATCTTTAACGGCAATAAATGATCTTCAACGACTCTGGAATACCAACATGTTATATGAATTCGTCACGGAATGGACCACAAATATGTAGTCTGAACAAAAATATGTAGTTTCATTCAAAAAATCAAAGATCAACTTAAAATCTGCAAGATACGTACACCTAGATAAGACTCGCGACCATCACAAGGTGTCCTGTTCGAAACCAAATGAGTTTTGCCGGATATATTTTTTTGCATATGTATACCGGAGATGAAAGGACATCGGGGTCTTTCTTTTGGAATTTTTGGGAAGACCTCCAATACTTTAGTCTAGACTTTTCATTATAGCGGTACTTGAATAATAAAACTTGGAAGTAGTTGTTTATGATTTAATTCGATCATGTGTGTCCGAGATTTATGACAATAGGCTTGGGCTCGAAGTGACACAACGGGTCGCTGAACGTAGCCACGGTCACGGGATGGACGTTTTTACCCAACAGAGGTATGCAGTAATTGTATAGCTCTCCTTAAAGATATAGTTGACCCGAGGGGTACAGAGAGGTACGGAGACGAGTATATAAGTGCAGTTCGACTTGGACTGAGGGAGTTAGTTGAGTTCTACTTGTGGACGAGTAAGTCGAGTTACACTTGAATTGTGGGTCAGTGAGTTCAGTTCGACTTGGACTTTGGAAGAAAGCATATTTGCTACCCCGTTGACCGTGGATTCGTTATTGAGCCTAAGATCATTGCCATTAGCATCTCGAGTATCTAATTACCACGGTTACTTGTGAAATTCTGTATTAATCGTATTTGTACTAGTAAATATCTTCTCTATTGCATAACAACAATGTCTAATCCAAATGAAGATTCGTTACACGCCCCTAACCCATTAGGGAACTCATTAGAGAACTCAACATGTATATATTACACTTAATTCGGAATTCACGCGCGCGAGAACTTGGGAAATGGCACATGTACGCCTTCTTTTACTACGATCATATCCCAACGATACAAGCGCTTTTTGATCGCCACCACCTGTGGCGCAAGATATTAAGTTGAAAAGTAATTCTGTGCAATATTACTATTTGCATTCTAACAAACATCATGGCGTTTCTTCTACGTTATAATTTAACACGCTCAAGCCGGCGCGCTTTTTCATGCGCGCTTTCTCCAATAACATTTGCATTTTATTCCAATTTTCGTTAAATTACGTCTTTATAAATTAAAATTGGAAACATAAATGGCGTAAATGACCGATGTGTCACGCCGCCGGATAGAAGTGCAGATTGTGGTCCACCGGTGAGTCACGGCGGTTTGAACATATTAAAATTTATTAACGATCATTTGCCATGAATTTATCGCTACTATCTGATTTCAAATACTTGGAGCGTAAGAGTGGAACACAAAGAAGCAAATGATCTACAAAATTTGTTATTCCGGTAGCTCGTGCGATAGGATCGACGAGCTTGAGCCTCGTTAGGAAGAAACAATTACATGCCACTTATCACAATAACTGATTGTGGCTGGATCAAAGTTAATTTTTAGAAATGCCATGAAGAACTCTGATAGTTGTATCAATCATCAGCTCGTTATCGTAATTCTGTTTAATTTAACTAAAACTATCCGGTTAATTCGGCATATGGTGTATCGACGACATTTGTTCAACACCAAACGGCATGCAACAAGTTTAAAAAGTAAAAGTTAACCCTTTGCACTTGAAAGGTGAGTCTCACCACGGCGCTCCATGCTGCAACTCCAGTGACGAGCGAGAAGCGACAGTCCCTGTTTATGTTAGATTTCGACATCTGCAATCGATGAGAGTGCAATATTGGTTGGTAAATTGGTTCCTTAGTTCTTTATGTTCTTTGTTAGGAAGTGTACAGTGTTGGACTTTAAAATGCAGATAAAATATTTAATCCCATACGCCTCCGAAACCATGGTTCTGACAACGTCTGCAAAGTTAGTTTGGATTCGACGATCATGGCAAAAGTATTATAGTTTAGAAACGCTTAAAAAATGGTTTTCGGAAGTGAAATTAGCTGAAATAAAGATGAACTTGATTTTGAACCGTTGAAAAATGAGATCAATTATATCGAAGAATGCATCTTGGTGTATAATTTATAAAAATTATCACAAAAAAATACAGAAATTAATATTAAAAAATCATATTTCCAAACATGTACATATAGATAAGTTATTAAAATATAATTTTTTTTGTAAGTTAATTTCTATATAAAATCATTTTACGCTAGCTGTAAGACACGCGTCACGTATACGCTAAATCATCCGGAGTAGCTGCCACGCCCCACCGGAAAAGTCCTCGAGTGCAAAGGGTTAATCTAAATATAATCAGTGGATGAATTCGTATAGTGGAACAGTATTCCAAGCGAACAATCATTTGCAAAAGCTGATAATTTAATTAGAAGAAAAGAAACAGAATGTGTAACTCAATAATTCAGGCTTCCAAGTGTTCAAATTTGTGATTAATAATCCGATAATTGCATGAACCATCGATCCACTGACCTAATCTTGTCTAATTTAACTAAAACTGCTTGCACAAAATTGTACGAGGTACCGCTGACACTTGTGCAACGACGAACAGACCACGGTACGTAACAAGTTCAAAAAGTAGCAATTAGATTGCGAGGGTCTCGACAATCTACTGAAAACAATTTTATGACAATGAAGTAAAAAATATGGAAACTTTATTTTTCTCATTTTTATTCGTGTGTCATTGCCGAAACAGATCATAAGTTTTTTTTTTTTAATATTTTGCATTCGCAATTTGTCCAATTTGGACATTTGGTAGAATTTTTTAGCTGTTTGATTATCATATGGGTGGCTACCCCCAGTGGGGTACCATCTTCGTGTTTGTTAGGTTATATCCTTTGTGAGATCTGCTGGGTGTTTCCTTTTCAGTCTTCTTTCTATGCTTGTTGTGTTGATCGTTTCCGCAGCCAGCCGGTTCGGGTGTGTTGCTATTCTTTCTCTGTACTTTTCCGCGCATCTGCTAATCTCCTTCTTGACCGTTGCTATGATCATAAGTAACACCGGAAATTGTTTCGAACGAGCAGTTTTATGTAGAAGTGGCGGTTAACTCGTATTAAAAAGACATTTAAAGAGACATGATCGTTCAACACGTTCGCTGCGGCAGTTTTTTCAAGGACTTGCCTACTTGCAGTGCGGGGCAACAATGTCCCCTAGCAATTTTAATTAAATACCCGCGTTGTGCTTTTCTATTTGACAGTACAAGACTACCGTAAGCCCGTACTCATTTCGGTACATGTTACGTACATGCACTTTCGTATTTGAAAGATTTATCAAGTGTATTAAACTACAATGAAATATATGACGTTTATTTCGAGTCAATAATAGATGTAGTATAAAGTGACCACCCGTTGATAACGAGCATGTTCCATTGTTAGCAGTACGAGACAATTAAGCCCCGCAGAGTTTTTCTCTAATTTATATTACTTTACTCTACAAAGACTCAATTAGTGTTTATTTCGTTGAGAATTATTAGCTTCGCAAATGGGGCAAATGCGATGGAAAAGTGGTCGCCGAGGAAGAAGGTTCGTTACGAGACCTATGTGCCCCATACCGCAATGAACTTGTTAAAAGGACAAATTCGTTTAAAGGGACAAATTCGTGCTTACTGGGTGTGCGGGTACGCGAAATTACGTTATCGGACGGGCTTGGAAAAATTCGGGCGGTCTGTTACTTTACGAGTAGTCTGGTGCTTTTCAGATAGCCCGATAGTTTTGGTCCAATTCGGAAATCTCCCCTTCTCTCTCTCTCTCTCTCTCTCTTTCTCTTCTTCTTCTTTTTCTTCTTCTGTCACGTCGCGTCGGTCCGAAGTTGTCGGGCTCGAGGTCGAACACACCTAGCAAGCAGGAATTTATCCCTTTAAACGAATCTGTCCTTTTTACTATTGCTCCAATTATGATAGAACATAGTGCAAAGTCGTCACGAAAATGTCTTGAAAATAATAGACGTCATATGGAATATTTCTTGTAAAATAATAAAAGTCGGGGGCAAAAATAAGATGATCAATTTTTTACTTTCCTTCAAATCGTCATAAAATTTCTACTCGAAATTGTTTCAAAAATGAAACTTTTTATCAGCTACGATTACACGACGATAAACGTATGACATTGATATTGGAAAATCATCGGTGGAATAATATTGGAAACTCGAAAAAATGACCTTGAAGAGAAACAAAACACGAATTGCAGTACTCATCATTGCAAACTAAAGACCCTTCCTCTCGTATACCTTTTTATATCTGCGAATGTAACGAAGATATTACAGTGGACAAGGTGAACGAAACACCCTAGATATCACGAAACCATAAAAATGGAAGTGTCCACGTACTTTTGAGTCACAGTATATGAGATCTATATTACGAACATATAGGTTGACACGACTTTATGCCGCGTGTATGTACTTACGGACGTACGTACATAGCATATACGTAATCCTTTCGATAACTGCACCCGTCGAATGGATCGAATCCGCGCCATCGTGACACAGTCGTCAAAATTACATTTCGACGTATTAATAAATTGCCACATTCAAAAACATAGTTGTATTCTCATTATATGGAAATTATATTAGATTAATGAGCGCATTCGTGACAACGTTGTATAAAGATTGGCTAGGCAAATACTCGAATCAATAGTAATTAATGTCAATTGCCATTGCAAAAGTAATTATTTAGAATGTTTATGAAATACATAGGTCAATAAAACGGATAGTGTCAGAAAATTAAGAAAATAGCATTTTTGTTTTATATATTTGTGTAATATAAATTTGAGTCAAGCTTCCGATCGTATTACGATTTTATAGAACCATCCGCTAAAAGTAACTAATTTTTCTGAGTAATTTTTCCGAGCAATGCTGTATCCCAGTAAAACTATGGCAAATCTTTCGTATTCCTACTCTCCTCATACACTCGTCGTCAAAAGAATTTTTACCAAGGAGAATTCTTGCATATTAAATGTCTGTGTAAAGTGGACCGGGTAAATTGCTGCATAACGAGAATGATCTTTCAAATCTTTCCAAGAAAAACCTGCAGCTCACAAGGGGACGGTAAGAAACGCGAAACTTCGAATGAATTGATTGTATGTGCGATGCTTTCGGTTGACGACAAAACGACGAAAAAGGATTTGAATGCATAGTCCTTTGTTTTCGAGAAATTAATCGAGAAATTGTGTTCTTGGTACATGATAAATAAAAATGATGAAAAATTTATTAAAATAAATTCTAAAAATTTAATGTCGACGGAAAACACGATATTAATGTTACAAGAATTTATAAAGTATGGAAACGCTTATTAATTTCTCGAAAACAAAATATCACGCATTCAAACCTCCAGCTAAACCTGCATTCGAGATCCAGGAAGAATTTTTTAACAAGGACCTACTTAACAGGAATCTTGATTGTCGAGATCAAGTTGTACTAAACAGACATAAAGTTGGTCACATCAGATTCACAGTTGTATATCTAATCTGAAAATCTAACCCACCAATCTGCGACATCTACGATTGTCAAATTAGTGTCAAGCACACCCTCCTAAATTGCTCTCGCAGCAAATGCTAAACCAACTGCTTTCTGAAAAGCATATCGTTATTTAGCAAAATTTAGCAAGTAAATCTCTCTTTGCTCACATTGTCGTCACTAATAATCGCATAGATGTAGTTGATGTAACGTTAAAATGTATATACAAAAAAAATTGGGAGAATTTTTTTTCCTATTTTACAAGACATTAAGATTATCCGTATTTATTTAAATGGGACCGTATATTTTTTTTAGAAATTAATCCACGTCTTTTTTCCTTTTAGACGCGTGACGTACGTATAAAATCTTATACAATATAATAGACAATATAATATAATTTGTCATATTTGTTAGATTCGTTATATTTGAGGTTTCTTATATTCTAGACCCTAAAAGAAAAAGAATATGAAACGCGAGAAGGAAAAATTACGTCCATTGTAAAATATAACGGAGAACTAGATTAGATTTGGCGAAGCACGAATTCGACTAGACTGGTATTGGATTTGCTTCATCGATATCACGGGCCACTGGATGTACATTATCCAATTTATGCAACCACCTTCAAACGACATAATAGAGATACAATAGTTGTAAAACATAATTTTGTTCTTACCTAAAACAATGACCCATAACTCCATGCTCATGATAAGAGTATATGTACTCTAACAAACGCTAGCCATAAATGAAATATAATATTTATGGGATTATGTGAATCTCATGCTATTTAGAAAATATTCGGGAAAGTGGATAAAAATTGCAAATACTAAATTAATAAATAGATTCATAAATTTAATTTCATGAAGGTTTAAGAGAATCATAAAATCGAAAGTATTACAAACGAAAAAAGAGAGACGAGAGATCTGCATATATTTCTGCTAATATGTGCATATTTATCTGCATATATATAACATTCTAATAAAAGGAACTTTATCTTCTTTCACGAACCGTATATCAAAGATTTTCGAGAATATGTTCAAATTAATTATTTTGTGAATATTAATTAGTAAATAAATGCGTGCAAAATGTTTGCTCGCTACAACTAAACGAATTTAAAATATTGTACTAAGGAAAATATTCAATCCTTTTAGAATTTGAGGAAAATATGGCTTTACCAGCACATTTGTATACTTGTTGCAAACAGAAATATGCTCTAGTATTCCCCAACAGCGAATTAAAATGTACTGTATGTAATTAAAATGTAAATGTATTTAATAAGTTGAAACCAGTTTGGTACTTAATTTCGGTTATTCGTTGCTTTTGGAAAGTTGAGCGACCGCCATAGCGGGAAAAAAGCCAATCATCAGAATTTATTAAGCCTGCCAGTGCCGTTTTAGCATTTAACAAGTCCCCTTTTCACCCTCTTCTCGCACGCCATAGAATACTCGATGTCTGCGAAAGTACACACAAATGAACCTTCCACACAATCGAAGATATTCGTTGTTCAACAAGTTGAACGGTTAAGCGATAAATTTCTTACTTTTAAAATAAATATTTCTTACTTTTAATAAATCTTTTCTTACTTTTCTTTTCTGTTCCCTATTTTAACTTTCATTCTGTGTCTATGTTTCAAATCTCACTCTCTCTCAGCTTCTTTCACACACTTGACACCGTATAACTTTTACTTTCCGTTTTATTCTTACGTTCAGGGTAATTGCACCAAACGTGACATACCTGGAATTTCAAACACGACGCTAAAACGACGAGAAAATTAATAGATATTCGTATGTTAGTTATACAAAAAAATAATCAAATACGATGAGTTGAGGATATTTGTAAAGAAATGTCAAAAGTCTTACTCTGAACGACAGGTATTTATTTAAATAAAAAAAATGTACAAACAGATATCTTCCAGTTTTTAAACTTACATTATTATATTATTATTTTATTATCTTTGTGGTCCCAAAGAAAACAGCGAATACATTTTTCGCTATTATTGTCTTTTTTGTAATTGCCATCACAAAATGAATATAATTTACATCGTCATCAGTAGCAGCATCATTGATATGTTCCATAACGCATACTCAACGTTTCCCCGTTCGACACATACGTATTTCGACAGATAAATAATAATTATACTAGGAAGAAAATAAATTTTACAGCGAATTTATTTTGAAAACAACCAACTCAAAAACAAACATGTTAAACGATAAATCGTGCGAAAGTAATATTTTTTAACATTTTTATACGCTTACCCTAAAAAATGTTTATACGCTTCTAAATACAACAAACAACTGCATTCAACGGCAGATTTCCAAGTGAAACTCATTCGAGTATACTAATCTTTTGCTTTAATATTTTACGCTGTTGTCGATTGATTTTGTTAGTTACTTGCGTAGCGTGATGCCTATTCGATGTTCATGTTACACATCTCCAATCTCTTCGCCTGTTTGCATACTTGTTACTTTTCCGATATTTAGATTTGACACTTTCGCTTTGTCGTACCTTCTTTTGAATATTTATGAGCCTGAACACACACACACACATGGTGTTTTTTATTCCCACAACTTAATGTAACTTGTAGATTTTCGTTAGATATATGAAATAATACGATTTAGTTACTGCTGAATAGGCTTATTCTTTCGGCGTGTTCAACGCAGCGAAAATGACACAAATCATGGCTCTTGTTTTGGTACGAACAAAATTAATATAAAAATATTTTCAAAAAAAAAAACCGAAATAAAAAGGAATTAGATTGAATGGATTTCGTGATTTATGAAAAGCATTGCGATTGAACATATCTCAACGCTTCCCAACACCTGCGAAACATCTGCTTATCAAGTGTTTCAGGTTACTTTAATTATACAAGTTATTTCAATTAGTGACTGACGATTGAATTCTTACGATCACTATGTTGGATTAACGAAGAGTATTTGAGAAGCCGCATCATGTTAAAATAGATTTTTTCTATGAATTGTAGAAAAGATGGGGAATTTATGTAAAGAGTGACGTTGATAATGTTAAAGGCGAAGAATTGCATTCACGAGTGAAAGAAAAAGCCAGATCTATATTTTTATTACATAATTATTATAAGAATGAGTCTTACGAATTGATTTATTCCGAAAAAATAGCGCGTCTGTATAAAATGATTACTGTTGATGATAATAAATGTTTTGTTACGAGCCGAGGCTGCGAGCAGCGCGAGAGACTGGCGAGGGTATTTTATGCAAATGTGTTAGCAAGTAGATGAACGAACCTGACGGGACGTCAAGAAGCTGCTAGGATTACGGTTTGCGAGGAGAAACTAAATGCCAATTCAGGGGGACTCTGAAATGGAGTCACGCGCCAAGTCATATAACTTTTACGCTTAAAAAAGGAAAAACACCAAATATCCAACTGAACGGCGCCCACATAGCACAAACAAAGCATGTTAAATATCTAGGAATACATTTAGACACACACCTTACATGGAAGCATCACATAAAATCAATAACAAGCAAAATACGTGGAAAAATGAAGCAGATGTACTGGTTAACCGATGGAAAATCTAAGTTAAGCATAATGAATGAACTAAATATATACAAAACAATAATCAAACCAATCTGGACATACGGAGTACCACTATGGGGGATGGCAGCAATGAGTCACATAAATAAAATAGAAAAAGAGCAAGCAAAAATCTCAAGGACAATAATTAACGCTCCATGGTACGTCAGAAATGAAGACTTACGAAAAGATTAAAAAATTCCAACAGTCAAAGAGGAAATCGCCAGATATGCAAAAAAGTATAAAGAAAGACTTGTAACACACCCAAATCAGCTGGTAGCTGAAACGAATAAAATCATAATAGGAAGAAGACTGAAGAAGAAGCATCCTGCAGACCTCGCAATAGAAATACAATAAAACCTGGAAGATGGAGTCCCGCTGGGGGTAACCATCTACATGCTATATTTTATCAAATATTTACAGCTATAATATTTTACCAAATGTCCTACTGGACGAATTGTAAAATTTAAATAAATAAATAAATATAAAAAAACGCGCGAACGAGCCTCGCTCGAAGTAAGGAGCCGCGAGAGATTGAAACTTGGTGAACGAACTCGATGCGAAATTGGGGGTCACTAGGAAAAACGTCACGGACGAACTCGGTGCGAAATCGGGCAGTTAACTAGGAAGTTAGTGCGATTGCCAGACGATTCCATTAATTCAGTGATAACATGACGTCACAGTACCCTCACTGCCACTCTAAAGCTATGTGCCTAGTGTCACGTGATATGAATTTCGTCCCATGCCTTTGAGCGTTGCGTCTACAAAGTTGTCCCTCCACCGCCTACAGTGTGAATCACGACGTCACCGGTCCACCAACTGTACTACTTCTCTCGCTATTAGAAGGATTTGTTCCCTTAATTCCCTCAATCTGGAAACGCTGGTGCTATTACACAAATGAATCCGACACGAAGCCGGCGAGCTGTTGGCAGGTTGCAGATAATAGAGACGAACTTGAT
The DNA here is from genome assembly GCF_014825855.1 of Bombus pyrosoma. Taxonomy (NCBI): domain Eukaryota; kingdom Metazoa; phylum Arthropoda; class Insecta; order Hymenoptera; family Apidae; genus Bombus; species Bombus pyrosoma. The sequence continues at coordinate 5,314,456 of NC_057786.1, read as the reverse complement.
GCGAATTCAGAAAGTTGTAGGTAATCGACAGACTCGAACGTTGTCCTACGTGCACGTGCAACTACGTTTGCGAAGGAACGCTATTTTGAATATTAGGTTCGAAATAATTAGACTGGAATTTATACAAAAATACAAATCAGTCAAATCGAAAAAATACAAATGAAAAAATTGCAATCAAGAGGTTATTGCAAGTGTGTATGTGTCGCGGATAAATGAACATAACAGTGTACTACTTCGGTGTACATGCTCGGCTTTGATGCAGTCAAATGCCAACGCAGACTGTAAGAGTAGCTTCGAAGTAATGGCTAATAGAATTTGTACCGACTCGAGGATTCTACTTCACTCGTTTTATCGTCCACTATACGCGTTTACATATGGAAAAAATAATAAAGTTTCTGAGAAACAATACCCCGGAAATTTCTCGGTCATCCAGCTCGATCCAATTCTCGGATATTCAGCTCGACCACGGCTGCTTCTCGCATTGCTTGCGTAAGGGACGTTTCAATAAAAGGAATTTCAGGAGTGCGATGGAGAAAGATATTCTTCGTGCCTAACAGAATGTACAAGCTCAATTATCCGAATTAACTGCATTTTTAATTTTAATTGCATTCTACGTGAAACATCATAATTTTTTACATATTACACGCATTACATATATACGTTTCAATCAGCTCTGACCTCCTAGTTTTCTCACTTTATCGTCTTTATCGTGTTTCCAAAATTTTACGCTTCCGTCCCTTAATGTCATAAACTGTCTAGTCTAGTCAGTATTTCGTGTCTCTCGTGAATTTATAAAACGGTACATTTACGTGTTTACTACGATATTGGCGTACAGCATAAAGATCAGCCGACAGTGATACGTCGACAATACAGACAATACACTAACTTGCATCTCACAGTCATCTACGATATTTGATTAGTAACGGAACAACGTGGGAGTGCAAAAGATGTAAAGTTGCATTACATGTACCAATATGCTTCGAAATGTACCACACGATTCAAGATTATTAAATTTTTGTAAACTTTATCAAGACGTTAATAATTTAAAACATGTGCTTATTTAGAAATTATAATAAAAATGTTACCGATTCGTTATTAACTTCCAGATGATAAATTTTTCTTGTTCAATCATTAATTGGTGGTAATTATTTATCAAGCATCTTGCAACATAAAATTAGTTGTACCTCACATATCAAAAGACGCGTGCAATTCGCACAATTTTGACGCGCTATTGCAACTAAAATTGTAAGGCAAGGGTCTATTTGAATAAAACCACATCAAAAACACATAAATATAAAAAGATACCATTTAGAAAAACAAAAGATTATGTGTAAGACTTGAAGTGGGTCACCCTGTATATGTGTATACCAAGTCATCCATTTAATTTAAAAGCGCGCACGAGAACTTGGAAAATGGCAACATTTGGTCACATATACACCTACTACTACAATTATATGTACGCCATTTATGAGCTGTTGCTAGAATCAAAGTTGTACAAGTTGTAAAAAGAGCACAGAGCGATCTTGGTCGCCGCTCTCTGTGGCGCAAGCTGCTGTTTACCTGAAAAATAATTACGCGCAACGTTGTTATTCTCATTCTTACAAACACCGTGGCTCTTTTTGTACTTTATGCAGCATTTTCCGTAAATTACATTGTAACTTAAAATTTGCTAACGCTCACTTTTTACAAATTGACGAGTATATCGAGTGCGAGGATGAGAAACAAGGCAACAAATAAGATACGAGACGCCTCGTAGAATTCACGTTTATACAGTTTTGTTGAGGATCGTTCAGTTAGCTCAGGTGATAGCGTTTTATGTGCTTAGACCTCGGTATCCTAGCGCGGCCATAAATAGCGATCGCAACGGTACGAGGTAAACGAGGGAAATGGGCAGCAACGTATTATTCCTTACGGTAGCTGATCGTTACTCGATCGAAGCAAATCTCCAAAAACGCTATAAAAAATCTCGGGAGACTGTATCAACCGTCGGTCCATTAACCTAATCCTGCTCAATTTAACTAAGCCTATTCGCACAAGGTTAATTCGATGTGCGAGGTATCGCCGACGCTTCTCCAACGACGAGCAGCTCGTGAAAACTAGTACGAAACAGGTTTGAAAAATAGAAATTAATTTTTTTTGGTTATAGTCGCTAGGAAGACGAATAGAACGAAGCATAATTAAATGTCCTTTAGTTATCTTTGAAAGTGAAACGAATGTTTTTGAATTGTGACTGGATTTATTTTCAATATTCCTTTCAAAATACATTTTTTCAAAAACACGCTGCTGGAATGAATCGCGTAATTTTGTTGCATTTTTTTGGAACATCAGACGCATTCTGATAGACAATATCTTTCGATGTTTCCCGCGGTAAAATATTTAACGTGCCCAAGTCTGATAAACGTGGGGAACAAGCAACGTGACCATTTCGATTAATCCAGCGAGGATTAATTAATTATCTGGAAATCAGTTGGATCGGTAAAGTGTCGAATGCACATCGTAGAACAGAGAACTTCAACCATAATACTGAGAGATAAATAGCGTATAGAATGGAATTCGCTTATAGACGAAGCGGAATAATATATTTTACGCTAGTCTCTTTACAGCAATACAATAATTAACTAACGTTCTCTAAAATAATTTATTTTCTCCCAGACAATTCCTTCTACAGCTGTCATACATTTTACGATATGATAAAGCTTCAAGTTCAATTATTCGGACTCTCCTTACTTGACTGCCTTATTCTCGCTCAAACTTTTACCATTGTAAATCAGTCGAATGCAACGTGGTCCATAAAAGTCTTTTGTGCTCTTTATGGCATTAATTAGCACCACGCTAGATTTCTATATTTCTGTCTGCTCCGCTTGCAGGAGCAATTGTTCTGATTGTTGAAATGACAATTACCGTAGAGTACATTGAACACGTTTATGATATTTTTTAAAATAATATGTCGGAATACTACATTTTGCACATACTAGGAGCAAATTATGCATTCCAAAATCGATGAATACGTGACGGGAAACAAATACAAATAATATAAAGATAAATGCAAATTGACTAACATTTAGCGAAAAGTGTTATCACAGGATTTTAAATTTTTGATCGAAAGTAAATGTTTCTAATTGAGTGGTTCACTTCATGATGACACGCGATTTGGAAAAAGAAGATTTTTCTAAAATATGACAAAAGCAAGCGCGTTTTTATCTTGAAATTCCACGAGCTTTAGCTCTTCAATCTGGACGATTACCGATAAACTGACATGGATACGTAGAGGTAAACACATATTAAATGTTTCCATAGGGGAAAACGCATGTGAGTTTGATGATATGTTCCCTTGTTAGAGGAACACGAAACTTCGCTTACCTTATGGACCTGATTGTTAACAAAGTGGTTATGTAGTACACCGGAGATCCTCCTCTGTCCGACAGATTGCCTGTGTATCATGTTTTAAGGATTTATGATACGTCTGTTGCTATGACTATCGAGTATATGTACTTACAAGGGCAAAGCACTAGCAGCTGACACGACCTACAGAGATACGTCTCTGCATTCATAAAATGATTTTTAGCAGAATGTCTGGCAAAGAATTGAAGTTATTGAAAAAATCTTAAAATTATACGTTTATAATAGCAACTTGTTGCTCTTGGTCATCTACACTCTTCTTTTTACTCCTTCCCTTTGAGTTTTGAATAACTTTTCGATTCTGATGTAAAATACATGAAATCGCCAACACTGAGTTTTCTTCTTTTATGTTAGAATTGTTCGTATGTCGAGGGTTTTCCACGTTTTATATTGGAATGTTAAAAAAACGACGTTACAAATAGCAAATGCAAAATGTCTAATGATGGTTTATTTAAACATTTTGATGGTTGAATTCAACCGAAAGAAGGAAGTTTAGAAAGTGTGCTATCTTCTTGTGGCATCAATTTTCAAGTATTTTGTTATGTAGTTAAATAACAAGACTTTTTATAGTAATAGATTGTACTGCGCGTCAAGAATTATTCAGTATCAAAACCGAATGCATTTACCTAGTATAGAAAGTTTTATTTTTTTATTTCTGAGATCGCCGATATTGTTTCTCACATCTGCAAGTACAGTCTCGTCTAATTCGATTTTATTATCAAAATTTATGCTATTTTATGAAGCAAGTTTTTCATTTTACGAATAATGTCGATTTAGAGAATTTTTCCAGGCCGGGAGGAAACAGTTTTAAATAAATATTTAACCAATTATAATTAATAGTATGTAGAAGAAAGAAGGAAGAGAGAAACAGAAGAGAGGAGGAAAAGGATAAGGGAATCCAAATATAACAGATACTGCAGAAACATAACCAAAGATGAGATGCCAAAGTACTTGGAAGGGAGTGGAAACGGTGTGGAACTTCAGGTGTGGAAACGAGACCAAAGCGAAGGAACACTAGAAAGAGGAGAGAGAAAAAAGGTGCAGACTATGTGGAAGGGAAGAAGAGGACCTGAGACATGTAATAGAAGAATGCGAAATAACGGGAGGACCAAAAGACATGGAAAAAATGCTGAATGAGAATGGAGAAGGACTAACGGAATTAAAAGCAATAATAGAGAAGAGAAGAGCAAGGGCGACACAAGACGGGGAGGAAGGACAAGAAGGTAGCACAGCAAGGAGGCAAAAGACCAAAGGACAATAATGTGTAGTCATAAGTTGCAATAGTTTGTAATCATTAGTTTTAGCGACTAGAGATAAGAATATGCCAAGGAGTGTAATGCAATAAATGTAAGAAATGTAATTCGAAAGTTCGTCCAAAGCCGAAAGGCACGGACTAAAATAAATAATAATAATATAATTAATAGTAAGTACAAATACTATTTTATTGTATAAATATAATTTTGAACATCACTGGATGTATCCTCGTAAATGGTAAAATGTATGTTAAAGTTTGAATATATTTGTAAGCCGAAGAATGTATTTGTAAGCTGTAAATATCTATACACTTTTACTTGTGTATGCGTGGCTATGCTCTACCGTTATGGGCATTAAGTACTTCCTAACCTCAGCACGTATTTTTATGCTTTTTGAGCTTAATTTTTAGCGATTTTGTTCTACTATAGCGCTTGTTGCTTTCATGTGAAGCACGCGCTGCAGTAAATCAGTATTTCCTCTATTTCCAAAAGGCTTTCAGGAGATCATGTTCGCATTCACTTAAACAATGTAGTATAAAAAGTTTCCTATCTCTCTCATCTCGTTTGAAATTGCTGTTTATATAAAGATAGATGTTACGAGTACGAGACCAAAAGATATTCGAGTCAACGAATTATTTAACAAATTTGACTTGCATAGATGTGTCAATGTGTAACTGAAATCGGTGTTATTTTATATTTAAAAACTTTCCAATGAAATTTATAGCAACACGTGATTAAGTACTTTACATAATCGTTTCTATGCAAACGACAAGTTGGACTTTGTGTACTTTATAACATCAACTGAAGCTTAGATAAACCAGCATACATTTTTCTTAAGAGTAATTGTTAATATATTAAAAAATTTTGAGAAACGAGTTCCTGTAGTTTTGTAATCATCTGTGGACCAAGATCAAAATCTCCAAGAAATTCCACGTTATAGTTAATGAGTTTATTCTTATGTCTTCTCTTGAATCTCCTCCGGAAAAAGGTACGTTCTTCGACGAATTGAAAGAATGTTCGCGACGTACATTACCCACTGTGACATGAAAGTTAAATTTGATAAATTAATTAAGCAATTATAATTGCAACATAACCAGTATGTTATGAAAAGTGGATTTGAGGTACTGACAGTTCACATATAATTATGTCGCAGTCACTACAATGAACGTCAGGAATGTCTAACAAGTCTGGCTCGTTTTAATTATTAAGCAAGCAACAACTGACACTAGACAAAATTTTCAGAATTATCAAATTATTAAATTTATCCTATGCATTATTAAACACACGACGTACAATAACAAACAACTCTTGTCCGTGTCTCTTTGTCCACAAACAGACGCGGACAGCCGTAGCTGCTCGTGCATTTCGTACAACGCTAAGAAGAAAAAGAGAAAAGCGATAATTAAAACCAAGACTCACAATGGTTGCTGCTCGCTTGGCGTTATGCTACTCGCACACGCGATCTCATATACTCGCTATATTATCGCGCGACGCAGATTTACAATATCTATTCGCGAATTCAATTTGCGAACGCTCACATTCACGCTACCCGAAATCCATAGCCGAGGTTTGTAGAAGCTCGTCGCAAGACCGCAGATTCCGGGCTATCGCCTTACTACGGAAATCTGTCAGAGGCGTGCGAGACTTATCCGAAACGCGAGCAACTCGAAGCGGGAGGAGTTGCACGGTCTTACTTGCGAATCTGAATTCGCATCCCTCACTTGCTGGCTTAGACTCGGCTTTCACGAAAATTGCAAGTCTCGTCGAGCTTCGTCCACGATGTAGCAGCACCCACCAAGTCGCTGATTTTCCACACTCGTAACTAACGCGGCGAGGACAGAAAGGACGACGGTTCGTACGTTCAGTGTACCCCATTACGCTCGTGCATCACGCCATTCGAGGCACACGTACAAAAATGTGCTTATTTCAGTCTATAGGAGGTGGAATCTCAACGCTGCCCTGCAATGCCTCCAAAGTGGCGGAGGTATGGTCCTTATTACGACCATCCCATGTGAGATCGGAGGTTTCCGCCACGAGACAGCCGTTAAAATATAGAGACGGCACGTGATATAGCTATTCGAGGCGATAATGGGGAATAAAAATATTGCACAGGCAGAAAATATTCGAGCAAACTCGCATCTTTTGCTTGTCGGACGAGTGCCTTGCCAATTAAACCGGACTGTCGGCGAGTATTTCTTGCAAACTCTTCAGGTTCACAATGGCTGCCGCCTATAGTACCATGGGTATGAGATTCTATCTCCGCGTGGAAATATTTCTGCATTTTTCGAAGGAAATTAAATCGTCCAGGGAATGATCCTTTTCGTGTCTGTTGAAAGCGTACTTGGCCTGTTCTTTCACGATCGTTATTCATAGTATTTTGTACTAATATCGCATATTAAGTTTGCCTCAAGAAGACTGTACTGTACTTGCTTTAATTTGTGCTTCCACTTTATTGCAATACGTACGAGTTAGAGTTGTAGATAATGCAAATGGGCAAGTGATCGCTATCGTGCGAATTCATCACATATCTTCCAATCGATAGTGGGTGCCGCGTCTGAGGAGCAAAGTGAATCTTTCAGGTTTTACAGCTTGGTCGTCTTTGAAATTTGATTCTGGTAAGACTTTGACATAAAACCCACCCGCATTCCATATGAAATGGAAAAATTTAGAATATGTTACTCGGATAACCGATCCGAGGATCATACATTCAAATATTATTTGGTTTCGTACCATAATCTTTTTTTAATAGACACTGCTATGGTCATGCAGAAAGTAATAGCCGTTTTGCAATAACAACAATACAAACGCATTTTAGAAAGTTTTCTCTATCTGTAACTTTAGTGTATATCCAAAGTTATTTTTCAATACAACCACCAACCCGACTTGAACCTCAGTCGTAATGTTATACGAGTTTTTGTATATCTTTGTGATACACTTCCGCCGCCAGTTCACACAACCATCGTTTCACGCACTCCTTAATTTATCGTTTCTTGCAAAGCAATAAATACGATAGATAATAAATTTATCGTCTCTTGTGGACACAAGAAACTCCAAGTTTTGTAACAGGGACGGTAACCTGGCTTCTATCATCTGGCAGTAAAGTCGGAGACACGTTTTTCAGCTCCTTCGATTCAGAATCGAATTCTTTCATAACTTTATTACCGTGAACTGCTGTAATCCGGTGGTGAATTCCTTTTAGAAGAATGTTTTCAGCGTTCGAAAAGCGTAAAACCGTCATCCTCGGGACTTTCAATGCAATGCGCGTGATGCAACGACAATATTAGTATTCTGATACATGGCCTTTTCTATAAGTAAGATAGTACTTTCTGGATGACCATCGTATTTTAATCTCTTATTTTGGTTGAATTTTCTACGGAGCTGTTTCTCTGTACGGCAGAGTTTGACGCGAATTACGCGTAAACGATAGAGCACTGCAATGTGTGGCGGATAATGCTGTTCTCTACGCAAGCACATTGCAATAAAGTTTTTGATAATTAAATTATAATTTTTCTTAAAAATACGATGAATATAGTTTAACTTTAATAACTTACTTTAATAATTAATAATACATTTGAGTGTGTTGAAGTGGTCACCACTTCTAAAAAAACTCTACATCTGGTCTTTTTAGTTTTCTCAAGCATTGAAGCCATCGACAGCGTATAAACAAAAGACTGGGACAAAGGCAGACCATAGACAGTTGACAGGCGACGATGGCTTCGGAGTTTTCAGTTATAGGGTAACACTGCCAGTGTCACGTAAACTTGAGGATTGGATGACAAAATAAAATAGATGAGTCGTAACACAACTATCAATTTTGCTTTTATTAAACTTTATTATGAATTCAGCAATCACAATGGAATACACACTGAATTAACACACATAAATCACAATTCACTCCAACAACCTAGTTACAGTACGCGAGTTAAGTACGCGACTGGTCTAAGGGTAGAAACTGGCAAAGATATGTTGACTATTCTAAGGATACGGAATAAGTGAAGTTTTACTGACGATACTGTGTCTGAGGAAAGCTAGGGGTGGGTGTGTCTAAGGACACGGGACCATCGGATTTGTTGATGACAATTTTGGTTAGGAAAGTGAGGGCAGTAGACACCGCTTCCGATTGGATAATAAGAAGGTTAGTGGACCAGGAAGGGTTTTAGCCGCCCTCGAGAGAAAGTTGCTAACGGAAGATACCAAACGTGAGGAAAACTAACTTTCCCGTGTCAACCCCTAGCAAACAATAAATGTAAAGGAAACCTGAAACAAAAGATACTTGTTTGGTCTGAAGGACCTTAACTATGAAAATGCCAGGACCCATGGTGGGTCCCTAAGACTATTGAGGATACGCGCTAAGGATGTGCAGATATCTGGCTGTCATCTTACCCGCGGTCTCTGATGTGGATTGATGTTACACTAGCGTGCGGATCTGGACCAGCTCAAATTATATTCTTACTTACACTTCTGTATTACAATATATTTTCTACTGTACAATTTATCCATGCGTTTCTCTGTTTATACATCTAGTATCCTCAACAGAATGTGACATATTTTAAAGCAGGCAACGACACATAGACCAACGTCACAATTTTCATCTCATAGCGCGATAGCGTCTTTCAAATTGCTCTTCGTTTTCCATTTTGAAGCGACAGTTTGAGATTGAAAACTCTAAAAAATTATAGGGATACGGATCGGCATGTTAAAAAGAGCATCTAATAATGGTATATTGATTTTAACGAAAACCAACAATTCATACTATATATTCTGTCTGTATATCGTCAACACTGTTATAAAACATCGTGCGAAACAAAACAAATGAAAAAGATCATTTAGTTCAAACAGTGAGCTAATGAGTCGGCACAGTGAGCCACTACAGTGGCGCGTCGTACCTAAGAGGTTGATGAGAAGATCTTTTTGTAACGTTCTGACAAGTTGGTGCAATTTATTAATAATTCCGTCTCCTAGTAGGAGATATACATCTTTCTTTAAACGTACCAACTGACGTTTTTATATCAGTATTCCTTAACAATAATGGCCTCTAAACTTTGAAATTGGTAGTAGCTTAGTACGGAAGATCAGAGGTATGCAATATATTTTTCTGAATCAAGTTCATTAAATAGTATGACAAAATACGTCAAATATTTAGAAACTGAAAGTCGTTTCTCTGAATGTGCCACGATGTAACGCTGAGATGCACAGAGACGCATTCACGCTTTGTAGCACAAAAACATATCCGAACAAACGGCACGCGTCTCACGGTCCCGCCTGGTCGTACGGCTCAGAAGGAATTGGTTTTTGGAGTTCGGCATCAAACAGCTGGGTACGTTCGCAATCACGGTTGTATACACAGCTCTGACAACTTTCGTGGTGGGGGCAAAGCTCTCAGTGAGCGGCAAATGTTTCTTAATTTGTTCGCTAAGCTGTAAGAGGCTTCAATCTACGAGTCAGGTTTCCAAAGGACGGCGTTAAGTGCCGAAGTAAAAGTTACTCGATGAAAATATACGTATTATTTGCACTAACCTAACGATTGCAGCTCTCTATGGTTAGTAGCCGACTTGTGCAGCACCTCCGGTAATGGTATACGATTAAATTTTTTTGAAACCGTAATATATCGAAGAGGGCTATTTAAAAAGGTAACAGTTCTAAGTACTTTTAATCTGGCTTTAGAGCTAAACTTAAATCTAGCTTAAAACTAACTGTATGGATACTAATTAGGCGAAAAGAAATAAATAGACGACAGTTAGGAAAGAAATTTAATTTAACGTTTACTCATAATAAATTCAAATAATCTAAAATAATAAATGAAAAAGGGCTATCAGTACCTGGCTCATGGCTTGTAATACTTTTCAATTTTTGTATCATAATTGTACATCACACTCATGGCTTTAAACGTGTCGTGGAATCTTAGTTTATGTGATTTTTCTAAACTACCCTTTATAAATTGCGTACTATCATCAACCTGTAACGTAGGATCAAAATTAGTAGGAGTCACAATCAACCGCAATCGGGAAATTGCAACCCAACGGAGCCATTGCAGTTGGTGAAAAGAAACATATCTCGCGTGAAAGGGAGGCTTGCGAGTTCCTAACTATGGTTTCGGAACTTCCCCTACGCGCCAATGTGGACCATCGTGAAAGTTTCAGCCGCTAAGTATTCGGCAGTACTCCGCATCCTCCTTGGAGAATAAGAAACCGAATAAGACCTGCGTATATTATACGTCGGATAATTTCTATAGTCCAATTTTTTGAACAAAGATGTCTCTCTACCGTGTTAAAAATCGGGTGATGAAATATTTTCGCGAGAAAAACGACGACAGAAAGTATCTATTTAACTATGTAAAAATGCTTTAAAAGGTCTCTTCGTTTCCGAGTATGATGGAATGAATTTTAGAGCTTAGTTAGAGTCCACGCAATAAAAATGAGCAACAAGATAAAAAATTATCGAATGAATTCTATGGTAAGGTACTGAAGAATCGCTGATTCAAAGTTCGTGGAATAACTAAAGCTGTTGGTACCTCGACGCTGTCCCCTTTAATAATTGATCAAAGGCGAATTCAAGTGAAAATTTCTCAAGAATGTTTGAAATATTTCGAGAAAAGAAATCAGATTTTACGCTCCGTTTTATAACTAAGAGCAAAGCTTAACTTCATCGTTATGAACCAGAAAGGAAAGAACAATCCAAACAATAGAGAAATCGCGATCCTCTCCATCAAAGAAAGCAATGTCTGTAAAATCTGTTGGGAAAGTAATGACATCAGTTGTATGGGACGCTAAAGAAATATTGCTGGAAGACTATCTCCCATGATTACATACTACGTAAATCTTATTGACCAACAAATGAAAAGATTCTTGCAGAAAACGACCATGTTTAGTGGAAAATAGCTCATCTTGCGTAAAAATAACGCTCGTTCTCTAGTCCCAATTCTATGGTAAAAACTAACGAAATGAAATGCGGCACTTTATTCATCAAGACGTGTTAAACTTCAAACCAGAAATACAGAGTCCGTCTGTGACAGTGACGACATATTCTTTCTGTACGCCCTGTAGCATAAAGTTTTGAAAGAACTATCGATGCACATATGTGTGTAAAGGAAAATTGCAAAGTACTTTATACGCCATATACACTGCAACTACGTTATTTTGCAATTTAAAGGTATATTTGATTCGATCGATAATCATATAGTAGCAACCATGGTAGGTAGTGAAACTATACAGGCTGATAAAGGAAAAAAGTCCGATATTCAAAGAGTTTATAGTGCTCAGCGAGAAGGATAAAAAGTATCTAATAAACATAAGTGCTGAAAGTATGAAATGATTGTGAATCTTTTCGCAACGCATTGAATTTACACGTTCGATATGTCCTCCTTCCATTACTACACACATCTCACGTCTGAGGATCATAGATCGACGTACGTTTTCAAATATGTCCTTCGTGCCACGTATTATACAAGGCGCATTTTCTGTTCGTTGTCGTATATCTGGCACATTATTTATGGGCGATGAGTAGACCAAAGTTTTTAAAGTATCTTCACAAAAATGATCCAGAGGATTCAAGTCAGGTGATCAAGGAGGCCATTCTACTGGACTTTCTCGTCCTGTCCACCTCTCACCGAAACTTTGATTTAGATGTTGCCGCATTAAATAATGATAAATTGAAAAATAGTCTATTTCCAAGTTGAAAATTGGTGTGGAAGATCAAAGGCACATTCCGTATTACCAGCATACATTATGTGTTAAAGTAATTGTTACATAATGAAAGTTTAGTCCATATGTTCGACTTACTTTCGCATGTAGAATAACCTCCTGTTCATTATCTATTCTTGTCGAGCCAGAAATTAGACAAACAATTACGGGCACGTTCCCTTTTAAGAAGAAAATTTATCAAAGTGTTATTTCGCTGCATTTATCGATTGCACATCTAATTCGCCAAAATGTGAATGTATGTATTTCAATCGTGATTTTTCCATCATCTAGCTATTATTTACGTTCATAACTGTAATACATTATACTTTCACCCGTTATTTTTTACCCAGATTTACTAAAAAACTAATACTAATAGTTATATTAAGAAACAGTTAAAATGTAAACATTTAAAGATATTAACAAATACAAAATACAATAAATTTCGTCGTAAAATAACAAATAAATCAATCTAATTTCAGATACGTCGATTTTCGTACAAAATGCTTCATACGATATTTGCGTATTATTAATAATGCTAAATTTTTTTGGCAAATAATTTCCAAATAATTTCAAGAGGCAATGCTATGATAATAAATAAATAAATTGTATATTATATATAGGTTTAGATGTTTCAAAAAAGAAAAGGCTCTGTCGGGACAGTTGCCCAGTAGTTTGTTTCTCTTTGGATAAGATTAAATTGATTATTCCCCTGATAACGAGGGAAATTTTGTTTCTAGAAAGAAAATAACGGCAGAACAATTTTAACATCGGTGTGTCACGCACCCACTTCTAGTGATAATTAGTGCGCTACATCGTTTGGTCACTCGGACTGTGATAAGGCGTGAATAGTTCTCCCGACTCGTTACGTCAAAGCCAGCAGATCTCACAAAGGATATAAGCTAACAAACACGAAGATGGTACCCCGCTGGGGGTAGCCACCCGCACGATAATCAAACAGCTAAAGAAATTCACCAAATGTCCAAATTGGACAAATTGTGAATTGAAATTATTAAATAAAAAAAAAAGAAAAAGTGAGGGAGAATAGAGAGATGAGAGTATTTCTCGAGTTTCTAATGACAAGATTCTCGACGAAACAATTACCTATAGAGTGTTCATTTAATCAATACACATTTGTGTGACAAACAATCACGTTTAAATAAATAACGACGGTGATAGTGAGCAATTTGATCAGTATCAAAATATCTCAGAAAAACGTCGCAAACAATTACAAGTACTTTTAACTGTATCTTAAAACTAAGCCTAAAAAGCTCAAATTTACTATATGAATGCTATTGAGTGAAAAAAGAAGGTAAGCAGTAAACGAATGAAAAAAAAAGTTTAATTCAATATCCATTCAGCAAATAGACAAACAACGAAAAATGTTTGAGTTAGAATTAGATCGGGGTTAGGTGATCAGTGGACGAATCGGAAGATAAAACTGACGAAATTTAATGCGGTTTATGTTAAATTGAGATTAGATTTAGATTTTAGGTTTTAAAGTAACGTTTAAAGTAAAACCTATTTATTTAGCTGTACGCGTAACGTGAAATGTGGGTTTGTGTATACCGAATGGATGGTTTGGAAAGCCTATCTGCAGGTCTAATATCGATCACCTTTACTCGTTAACACAGTGTAGTTACTCTTTTACACTGACAAATACAGGAATATATACCAAAAATGCAATTTCCGAAACTACTTGCGATCTATTATCGGCGTGGTGTCTAACAAATTCAATAGCTTTCGTTTTCTATCCTTCTGCTACTCTCTTTACTGCCATTTATTCCACCGCCACGAGAATATTCTCACTCGTATACATATGTATACGTGTTACACATTCGTACACATCAAATAGAATGTTAATTAAATTGCGTGTAAAAGCTATCAATTAATGTTGCAAAATTAATTTCTCATCAGCAATATAATAACTTTTAATTAGGAGTTTACAATTAAATCCATCAATTCTGACTTTCTAATGCGATTAATTTCTTTTAATAATTTTGGTATACTTTTATTTCGTTCTATTTAAATAATATACTCATAGTATACATCTATCCTGTAAAATCTCAGACGCTAGAAATTAAATACCAATGAAATATGCAAATTTTACGAGCTACGATCTTCATCTTGCACTTGGATTCTCATAGAATGAAATTTGTCGAGGAGAATGAAAATAAAACGGAAATCAAAAATTCTTTTAGTTATGCTTTCCCCTGTACGAATAACTGTATTAGTTATTTGCAGGTCACGGAATTGTATTCTTTAATCATGGAAAAATATTCGGAGAAAATCTGAATGATTATTTGTTTCTGACATAATTTAATTAGGGGAGTAACATTTACGTTTATAAATATCTAATAAAACGGTGGAGGAAACTTCAAACAGACTGGGGGAGACGTTGGCATCGAAGTCTATAGTCTCTTAACTTCCTACTCAACTAACTCGATCTTGTCCAGCTCTTAATATCCCGAAAAAGAAATCGAATCACTTTAGAAGAGATATTTCACTTGAAGTGAGTTGGCCATCCCATTACAACTCACAATCAGGTCAATGTCTCGCGGCGATGTTCGCAAGCAGCTACTTCCACAAGTCCATTTCCAAGTCTGACCTCGAGCATCGAAGTAGTTGGAGGAAAAACGAGAGAAGGGAAGCAACTTCCTTCCCCGGATGAATCATTTCGAAGAAAAGGTTACAGCGAGGGTGGCTCATTCCCCGGCAGAGAAAAACTAGACCACTTGTTATGCGCCAGGCATCACTACCATGACACTCCTTGCATAATTATTACTGTACCGATTCTACGAGAAACTTTCTTATCTGTTCCTGACTAGAATATTAGCTTCTAACCAGCGACGTGGTTCGTAGATTTTTGCTTTATATGCTAGTTGAAGTAGAATCAATTTCTCCGACTAGCCAAAGATCTCACTTCGTCATCAAACACATTATCACGATCGTAATGTCCAACGCAAATTCAAAATTTTCATAAACGTTGTTCCAATCGCTTTTATTTGATTTCACAAAACCATAATCTCCTTTGTAACTATCCAATTTGCTTTAACGTTATACTCGATCTGAGATTGAAAGACATAATATGCTGTTTACAATTTCTAGCAATAAACTATGATAAAACTGTTACAGTTTGTGAAGTGTTATTAATCTGCTATGAAAATTTGCTCATTTAAAAAGGAAACGATGTTTTTGTTGGAACTTAACAAAGTTTGTAAAAGGTTAAAGTTTTACAGGATATTAGCCAAACTGTGTAGAAAATATGTACATTGTTCCCAGATAAAGTGTATATATAAGTCTGTCTTAAAAGTGGAGCAAGTTCATTTTTTTTAAACATTCAGGCAACGAGAAATCGACATTTATAAACAGTTTATAATTTGTATCTCGAAATATTTGTTTGCTTTAATCAATTGAAATTTCATTAATAAATAGAATTGCATAGTCATTTATTTTGAAAGTGGTTCAAGTCCATTTCCTGTAATCCGTACCCCGGCCAAACAGTCGAGACACCAATAACGATCAAAAACAAATTACAGCGAAAATAATCAAAATCTCTGTATCCGACGTAACATTGCATGTACGGATATGAACAAATTGTACAAATGCGATTCGGTAAATTATTGTTACGTCTATTAAATTTTAAATTACCAGCATTAAATTCAAGTGGGTAATTATCGATATCTTATTGAACTTACCGATTTCGATAATTTTGGAACATGTTGGGGGGATGATCCTGAACGAATTTTCGTTTATGTACAATATATAATCGCGGCTTGGCCTTAGTTTGCGAGAGATATCTGCAAAAGACTGCGAATGACGCCAAACCCAAACCTGTATAAACCGCGAACAAAGGAAAAATTAGGTTTGGGAGGCGGCCGACGACCAATACCAACGCACACGCTACCACGGGCGCACAATTACAGACGGACTTTATTATAGTGGAAACGACAGTTTTTTGCGAGTATCTCGAAAACTAAAGCAGAGCCGTGATTGTTCAAAATGTTGATTTCCACTATATATATATATATATATATATATATATAGTAGTTAATTGATTGAATATATTGAATACTAAACAAGTTCACTTCTTATATACAGTATAGTATATAGGTAAAAGTTGTTCAAAATATTTCTACATCATATCCAAAAATCATAGAAATCCGAGGGTCGATAACGTTTTTACGGTTTCACCCTATATAGCGTTATATATTGCATACAATACTATACATTATATATTATTATTATTATAAGTTAATAGTGCTATACATTAGATAAATAAATAAATAAATAAATAAAAAATTCTCAGTAAGGACTCCTGATATTCTAACAGCAAAATTTCTTCCTTTTTATTTAATAATTTATATTCACAATTTGTCCAATTTGGACATTTGGTGAAATTTTTTAGCTGTCTGATTATCGTGTGGATGGCTACCCCCAGCGGGGTCCCATCTTCGTGTTTGTTGGGTTATATCCTTTGTGTTAACAACAAAATGACGTTCAATCGCGTGCTATTCTACTATTTCGCACGTGTGCATAGCACGTATATATATGTCGGGTTAGCGTTATGATTAGGGTTGGGGTTAAAGGGCGTGAAACGAATCTTCGTTATGGTTAGACTTTGTCGTTATGCAATAGAGAAGATATTGACTAATGCAAACACGATTGTTACAGATATCGACGAGTAACCGTGGTAATTAGATACTCGAGACGCTAGTGACAATGATTCTAGGTTCGATAACGAATCCACGGTCAACAGGATAACTCTTTATTAAACGTAAAATACTTTAACACGCAAACACGTTTAATGGGACGCTCTGTATATACTTCTCGATGTGTAACTCTTCAAGGCGATCGCACGAATAATAGACTGATGGAAATTTTCCCTCCTTTACGATTGCGTTCGTTTGTTATATACTGGTCCGAAGCTTCGAGAAGGTTCCAATCGCCGTTGCTAGGCAATCTCTGCTTGGAGTTTGATTGTTAATACAACGTGTGTCCCATTATATTGACTTCTCCGAGGAAAAATGTCCATCCTGTGACCGCGGCTACGTTCGGCGACCAGTTGTGTCACCTCGAACCCAATCCCACTATCACAAGTCTCGAACAAATACAATCGGATTGAATGACAATTGTTTAATTACGGCTATAGTAGAATCTAGATTACAATATTACGGGATTTTCCCATATTTCCAAACGGGAGACTCCAGTGTCCTTCCATCCCCGACATATATATATGTCGGAGATGTAGAGACATCGAGCATTTCTTTTGGAATACTTGGGCTCGAGGTGACGTAACTGGTCGCTGAACGTAGCCACGGTCACGGGATGAACGTTTAACTTGGCAGAAGAAGTTCCGATATTGAGGGACACGCTGTATTAACGGACAAGCCCCGGCCAGGAGCAATGTCGGCTCTATGCAGGTCTGCCTAGCAACGACACCTGGAATTTTGTTGATATTTCTAATCAATATGTAATTGACAAATGAGATCCAGGCAGTCTTTTATTGAGATCTCCTTGGAGAGTTTACGGATATCGGGCAGTCAGTCTAGAAGATACCAAGAGATAGAGCTAACGTAATTTGCGTTAGAGAGTAAATATAAACTATTGTACAAAGAGTTTCCCGTTGACCGTGGATTCGTTTGAACCCAAGAATATTGTTAAAAGCGTTCGTTAAAATAATTTATTGTTAAGCCTTGTAAAAGTTATATCTGTTCGTGTTAAACAATTTAAGTGTAATATAATTTAGTTAAGTTAAATAATGGATAATCCAAATGAAGAATTAATACGCGCCCACAATTCAAAAGATGATTCAACACAAAATTCCAACAATAATTCGACATATATATATATATGCCGGGTTAACGTTAAGTTTAGGGGCGTGTAACGAATCTTCATTCGGACTAGCCATCGTTGTTGTACAATAGAGATTATATTTACTGGTATAAATATTGATTTTTACAAAATTTGACGAATAACCGTGGTGATTAGACACTCGAGATATTAAAGACAATGTTCTTAGGTTCAATAACGAATCCACGTTTGTTAAACGTAGCACAAAGTAACGTTTGCTGTGACGCTCGGTATAATACTGCACTTAAAAACGATGTGAAAAATCTTCAAAGTGATCGCAAGAATAAAACACTGATGGAAACTTTCCTCTCCTTACGATCGCGTTTCTTCGTTGCATATTGGACGGGGATACCAACAAAATTCCAGCCGTCGTTGCTAGGCAGACCCGCGTAGAGCTGACATTGCTCCTTTCCGGGGTTTGATTGTTAATACAACGTGTGTCCCACAATATTGGCACTTCTCTGTTAGGTAAAAATGTCCATACCGTGACCGTGGCTACATTCAGCGACCAGTTGTGTCAGCTCGAGTCCAAGCCCACTGTCATAAACCTTGGGCACCCATACTCGGGTTGAATCATAACAACTACTTCTAAGTTTTATTATTTAGGTACAGCTATAATAAATAGTCTAGACTAAAGTATTGCGGATCTTCTCAAAAATTCCAAAAGAAAGGCCCCGATGTCCTTTCATCTCCGACATAGATATATGAAAAAATCATCGAAATCGGAGAGGTGGTCGATAATTACCTGAAATTGTTATAGTTTGTTGAGATATGTATAATTTTCTGTGCTGGACTAGGTTAAACGCGCAGTAAGAATACTTGTATGTGAGTATCAGTGTGTGGGAGTATGTGTGTGCGCGGCGTCTCAAAAACAGATGGATGTAAACTGTTCAGTCGTTAGAAGCATCTGGGAGAGTCGTCGGTTAAGAGTCGGGTGTAGAAGGAAGTGCTGAGACGCGTGCAAATATGTATCGATAAATATAATAGAGATCGTCCATTAAATAAATGTATAACTATTTAAATATTAATTAAAAGTGTAAATTTTGTGTTCCCATAACATTATTTCGGCTTCAAAGATCCAATATTCTCAACATAGTTAAATGTAATTAATCGTATAGAAGTGCAAATCTAAGATTGAAAAATCTTGCTTTTTTCCTCATGGATAACTCGCATTAACATTGGAATTTGATAGTGATACAGATATGTGCACTGCAATCTAACGTAATAATTTCAAAAATTTTAATTTATTTAGTTTTATTCCATTTATTTTCAAACGCCGTGTAGATATTTATACGCGAAAGTGGACGTAAAGCATAAAGTACAAATTTCAACTGATTAACATTTAATGAATTGAACAGTTCGCTAAATGCCATAGAGACGTAGAGACGTTTCAGGATTTTTCAATCGATGGAAATGTAAACACTTCAACGTTTGAAAGCAAAGGAAAATGGTCTTGCATCAATTTCAAAGTAAATGGCCGATGTGACAATATTTTTCTGTCAAATGCCGGAAAATTTCAAATGTTTATTTCTTCAGTTGAAAAATGTGTAAAAATATACGCGCACAAAATTAAAAATCCTTATTTCGAATTATTTAGAATAAAGTGCTATGGAAGAAGAAACGTGTTATTTAAAAGGAAATAAATCTCGAGTAACGATTTCTTTCGCAAGAATAGTTTTGGGATTCTAATTGCATTCAAAGGTGGGCAGAGCAAAGTTGGATAGTTGGAATATACCGTGTCGTACTTTCTTCAGAATTTACAGTAGTGGAAAAGCAAAGTAACAAGATTTCACTGCTACTAACTCGAATTATCACCGGTAATGCCCTGGTTGCAGCTTGACGAACTTTGCGAGATTCCTTCCGACAGAGGTAACTGAAAAGTTGCCGAGAAAGATTCAAAGCCTGTTAAAGAATACCCGGACAACATTCTCCACGCTACCCAAAGATGTCAGCAACAGGAACATCGTTCTCGACGGTGACAAGAATTAAGTTTTGTCTTCGTGTTGTGGCACGTGGCTTTCCACTACGATGAACAATGAACAGAATAGTGAGAAAGTTTCTCCGTCTTTTATGTTAGAGCTGAGCGTGGCCCAGAAAATAATTAGCATCAATTGCTTTAGTAAAGCTGCACGCCTTCTTCAAAGCATCTTTACACGTGACTGCACCGTCGTTTCCCTTTACTTTTCTGTTTCTTTTCAAACCTCTGTCCTACGTTACAAACATACGCTATTTCCACCAAGATGACTTACGCAAGTAGGAGAACATGAGGCTCAATAGCATATTCTTTTTTATATGAACTCTGTTTATTTCGAAAGTGGTGTGCAAGTCCCTTTTGCTTTCTTTTCAGATATCGAGATGTTTGCGTTTCCATCGAGAAATTCTGACAGGTTGTACTTGGTTTCTTCACACCTCTGTGTGTTTAATTCGCTTAATGCTCAAAAGTTGCTTTCGTTTTATAAGCAAATAATGGATGCACAACATTTATATTTATATTTGTTCCATTACTACAAAATGGATCACATATAATCCAATAAAAGAATATAAAACAAACTAATACCTATACAAAACAAAGGAAAGCTGCGGCATAGATTTGAAGTAACTTTTGGTATATTTTATGTATATCTTAGATACACCGCGATCTCTGAAAGAATTTTTACGAGGTTAACGAGTTATTAAGTGAAATATTGGATTCTTTCTGTAAGCTGACACAGGCGAGGTACGTCGTTACTCCCCGTTCTAACGTTTTCTCCACGACTCGAATATTAATAAACAATTGAAAAACATTTAATAAAAAAATTATTACCTTACAAATAAATAAATGCAGCAATTTTGAAAATGATTATTTGCTGGGAATGGCATTTTTTTTTCATTTCATGTCTCCATATTGAGAGCCGAAATTTGCAGGTGTTGCCGCGAAAGATTCAAAGTTTATGATACATTTAGTTTGAAATGAATTAAGATGCTTGTAGCATCGATTCACTGCACACGACTCAATTTTTGGAGAATCTAGTCTTACCGAAATGGACATATTCATCTTCAAGATTGAAAGTTTTAACGCGTAATCTCTGCAGTAAGCCGCTGCGAAGATGACTTTTCGATTAATTGCAGAAAGACGGTTTTTACAAAGTTATTAAAAACCCTCGCTGTTCTGGAATAAAAGTAACGTGAAGTATGCAATATTGGTAATCTCGACGTGCAAAATGTCGTGTATTATAATGTGGAGTTGGCTATTCTGTTTCTGAATCGTTTGCTAGTGTGCGTGCGTAGTACAGACAACCGATCTCCCTAGAGGGTAAATCTCAGACGTGCGCGAGGAATATGAATTTCGAGGCTCGGCGTGTTTTACCTTTGACGGATATTGTCACACTACAAATACCTTAAGTGGATTGTCTCGTAGAAACAGAAACTGAAAGCGGCTCGTCTCGCCACCTCGCGTGCTTCCAGAAAAAAGTGAGAAAGGAGTATAAAATCGAAAGCGGCTGCTGTCTCTGGAAATAAGTTCCCAACCAAAATTGACTTTTTTTTTAAACTCGCGGTAATTCATCGAGACGGTTCACATTTCTCAAACGAAATTTCCAAATTTCTTTGTCAAAGTATCAGAAATCAGCGACTTCACAGTTTACGTTTTCTATTTTCTATTTCTGCAACTTATGAAGTCGAATTTGTTTCCTAAAAGACTGTATAGATATATGAAAGCTAATAGAAAGTATAATAGATATATCTATAATATATATGAACTTCATAATTACTAATTTAAATGTAAAGAACGAACCAACCGTGATCTCCGGATTGATACAAAAAGTTTTTAACCGATGAGGCAAAACTTTGGGCTGTTTGTTTCCGAATAATAGCGATACCCTTGTCTTAGAAATCAAAACTTTAATTTTAAATCAAATTTTCAGTTCAATATGAACGAAACACGCCCCACTTTAAAAGTTATTTAATTATCTACAACCTTCAAACTAAACATTTTCCCCTATGTCCGACCTGCTCCTGTTGAAAAATACCTGGAGGGGTCACCTACGAGATTTTGATTTCACGCTGTATTTCCTTGACATCTGGTCCACTATGTCCACACCAACTTTTGTATCATTATAAAATCTAATTGTTTCCAGTATGCGTTTGTTGCTTGTTTCAATTTCTATTACTTTATGCATAGAACTTGGCACAAACATTATTTTTGTTGCTTTGCATTTGTATACTGTAAGGGAAATTTGATTTGAAATATAAAGGTTGCTTGAAGACAAAGTCATTTTGTCTTTCCGATATTTTGCTATCTTTGGCAATTCCCGTTTATTTTCACGCATTGTTCCAACAATTGTAATTTTTGCAAGTAACTATGTGGCCAGTGAATTTGTAAAAAAATTATCTGTCGTTACGTTCCTTCCACATCCTGTGAATGGTTCCATCAGCTTCAGAACAACGAATTCCCCAAGTGGAATAGAATTTTCTCTTCTCGCATCCTTTCCCAAATAGGCAAATCCATTTATTATATACTTACTATTGACGTCACACGCCAACCAGAATTTTATGCCGAATTTGTCTGGTTTGTTCGGCATATACTGGGTAGTCTTCGACGGAAACAACTGCTCATCAACAGTAATGTATGCACCAGGTTTATAACAATTTTGTGAATTCTCTATAAATCGGTCCCATACTATAGATACCACTGCAAATTCATTGGTTCGTAAATGTTGGCTTCTTTCGCTCTTCTTATCAAATTCTATAAACCTCGTAATTTCAGCAAAGTCATTCCTGCTCATTGTTCTTGAAAAAAATGCGGGTTCCCAAATTTTATTCCATAAATATGACACATCTAAATTCTTTACCTGATATATCAGAGCAATAAATGCACCTAGTTTTGTTGCATCTAGCTCTCTCTTAGTCCCCAATACTCCAAATGCTTCTTCTTCCGTATATTTTATTACATGATCTCTTATACGGTGATCAATGATAAGATAAAATGCCGTCTTTACTTGTTCTTTCATTATATGCCGTTTAGCATATCCTGTCGGACCTGACATATCCCTAAAAATATTCTGAACTGATGTCCTGCCAGGTTTGCATCTATTTTTTTTCCAAACTGTTCCATCGGTCCCAATTTCGATACGTTGGTTCTCTACATCAAACTCACTGTTTGCTGTAAACGATAATTTCTTTCTCTTCTGCCCTGGACGTGAACACTTATTTATAATATTCTTCTCTTCTCTATTGCTGTCTAACTCTGATTCGGTTGTAAATAGTTTTTCATGTGTTTCCATGCCGTTTTCAGTTCCTGAAGTTTCTTTTTCATCGCACACTGAACAGTCTTCTTCTATGTTCGTTATTTTTTTTAATAATTGTTTTTTGGAAAGTCTTGACATTTTTAGGGTAAATATTTATCACAGAATAACACTATATACGGAATAGAAAATTATTGCCAAATTTGATATACTTTACTTTTCCTTTTATAACAACTTCACACAAAACGCTCTGAGATGCTTCCTATCTGAGTTTTAGAGATAACAAGTTTAGATATCGACTGATTGACTAACAAACTGAGATGTATTCTAATCGAAAGGACGATAGCAAGTAAGAATATGGTCTGTGATGGCGATATTTATACGAAAACATTGACGAGTATTGGCCATTCTTCACCAACGGTTACTCGAGGGTGGAGTTAAAACTCGCTTTTCCCGTGTTTTATCGCAATGAGCAGTAACCATAAGAAACTTCTCGACGTTTAAAATGTCTGTAACAATGGACCGTATAAAATGCTAAATTTTATGGCGGTTCCTTAAGACTATTATGGACTTGAGTTGATACGTCTTGACAGCTGATGGGCATCTTATCAAGGGATTGATTATGGTTCATGATAAGATTACGGGCGTAACAGTTGTTATTATTCGTTATTACTGATTTTGTTTTGTCATCTGGCCTTGAAATAGCCTTTTCCTTGTACTGATTGCATTTATTTTAAGGGTAACTAAAATATCTTGTCGGCCGGTCAAATTGACCGCCCGCGGTAGGCAAGTCAGAATACAATTTTTTCTGAGAAAAGAAAAAAGTAAACTAAAAGTAAATATCGAAAAATATATCGTATGCACATTTTAGGAAAAGTCAGAAATTATGAAGCGATATGATAACGTTTAAATATGGTTAAATTTGTGTAGAAGTTTGAAAACGGTCAATTTGACTAGCACTGGTAGGTTTAGTGTTATATGTACATTTTTTCAACCGCGTGAGACATTGTGAAAACTATGCCGCATACGTCACTCGAGTATACATATTTCATTATAATTTTAGAAATACACGCCAGTGTGCTTGTTTGTTGGTGATATTGCAATTTTTGTCAGATATATAGGGTGAGTCGTGAAAGGCAAGTCTCCTGAATGTGTTCGTTACGTGTCGTTACATTAAAATCTTTTAAAGGAGAAATTACGCTACTTAAAGAATCGCACAATATATGAGAAGAACCTTCCTCTCAAAGTCATTTCTGTGGGATTTCATGGTCACCGGCTTATTTCAAGCCGCACTATCTATTTTTAACTTTGTTACATTATAACTGCTGTCAAGACAAATTCATAGTATATCGTGACCTTAAAATAATCTTCAACTTGAAAGTTTAGGTTCCGATTAGAAGAGTACATCAACGTGACTTTTCTGCCAAATGACATCTTATGATGAGACATCAAACATTACAAATTTTCGAGTTGAGCCAATAATTAGTTTTTGAGATGTCGAAAATCTGAAAATCCATTAACGCATCAGCTGATACGCTTTTTATGTTCTGGAAATTGTTGGCAGGGATTTTTCTAGCTGCTAACAATTCACAACGAACTTATACTTGAATTCTCAACATGCACGATGGCGGATTCCCATAGAATTTTGATCCAGTATTCGTAACGTAAAAAGTTAAATTGTACTATTTGTTTAAAAGTGCCATAAATATCGCTTAAATACTATGTCGTGTCGCCCACTATTTCCTCGTGGAATATTAAAGTGAGAACATTTAATTAAATTTGTAGTAAATCACCAAGTTACAGTAGAAACATTTACATAATCCTTTTCTTGGTGTTGGTGCAATATCCCACACAGATCTTCCGACAAATTTACATTTTCCAGCTAATCATCATTTTTGAAATTTTTCCAATTTTGTAAAAAGAAAAAGAAATAGACAAGACGGAAGCACTGTAGATACTGATTCGTCGATACTAATCAATAAAACAGTAGGAATGAACGCGAAATAAGAAGACAGAGGAGGAGTGGATCGCAAAGTGTATCGGTCTACTATCGAATCATAGGCTAAATAACACGATAGAGTATGGTCGATTTAGAAATTGTTACCGTTCGCGGAGAGACGCGGTCGCGAGGAAAACGCGTCAGCGAGAGGCGGAAATTCTCACTAGGATTCGGATAATCGACGCCGCGAATTAGTCGTTCCCCTGTTTCGATTAAGATAACAGAGGTAGTTAGAATGAGTTTAACACTGAATTAACAGGGTTAACATAAACTTGTATATTTGACAATGTTTAAAAATAATATAATGAACACGCCACAAATTATTTAATGATTATACAATTAATTTGTTGGTAATTCGACCCGATTTTATAATATTTCTCGATATATTCGTTAAACTAAGCTACTTTAATTTTATTCGTCTGAACCTCTCGATGCAGTCTGTTTGAATCTTTAAAAGATACTGTTTGCCCTTCGATCTTTTTCTTTGTTTTCTTTCGGAGACGACCCCCGCTACGCTCGGGTCACACCTATGATCACGTATGCCACCTTCTTTGTGTAGATGAAACAACGGACCGAAGGCGAATCGACGTTTCTAGAACTCGCTGCTTGATGACAACTATGCGCTTGTCGCTACATTGTATATATTTCGCCGGTCATATAAGACGATCTGTCTGCGACATTGTAGTGCCACGAGCGACGGTTAGGAATACGGCCTATGGTAAGCCTCGTGGCGCAACAGAAATTGAATAAGAAGATGCGAATGCATATATGCAAACACGAGTTGACTCGTTACCGGTCAACGATGTTTGTCTATGGAAACACCAGTTTACTGATTTAGTGATCGATCTGGAATTTTCCAGATAATTGACACCATCGTATTGGATGATACGCTGTAAAAATTCTAAAAACACGTTCAAAGTTGTACAAAACGAGGAAACTGATAAATTCGGGTTCGGTAAACAGATACTAAGACCCTTTTACACTTTGACAATTGCCAGTCATTTTGACTGGTATTGATACAAGTAGCCACGAGGAAAAATTATTTTGATTCTGAATACATAAAAAAATAAAATAAAATAAAATTCATTATATTATTCCTTTGGTTATCGCTTCAAATTTCATTACATCGTAATGAAAGAAAGAAAGAAAACGCAACATGACGTAGGATTTTAATTTTTTTAGCAATAATTTTTTAATTATGATGATTATTGATAGTTTTAATAACGATAAAATAATAATTTTGGTAATAATTATTTATTATTGTTATAATAATAATTCCTTTTATTTAATAATCATCATTTTATTATAGTGGAAAGCATCAGCACATTTACATACTTGTCGATAACGTTAAAACCGAGCGAAAATCAATCGCAGAATATTACTGCATATGCGAAAGTGCTGCTCGAACTGTTGCCTGTTGCAATCACGTTATAACAGTTGCATGATTCCTTGGATATTGTCGATGTCGTGAGATTAATATACTCAATCCTGATGTATGTAATGTACCACCATTATTTCCAAGGATTAAAGTCATGAAAAATAAACATTGTAGATGTTTGCTAAATATATCTTCCAGCGTATTGAATCAGCCGTTGCAAAGTTTATCGATCTAAGCTGAAATTTATTATTCGCAGTCGGCGAAACCTTTGAAGACAATTTTTTAAATCAGACTCGCATAAAAGTACATCGGAAGTTTTTTGCCTCTTTGACCTCCCGTATCTCGAAAACTAATTGTCGGCTCAACTTTGTAATTGGCGGTGACTAATGTCTTACCACAAGGCATCAGCCGGCACAAAATTCGCTTCCAAAATCGTGGCATCGAAAAGAATCCTCCAATTTCTTGAACTCATTTAACAAACTTAACTTAATAGACTCTGTAAGCAATATTAAAAATAATTTATAGAGTTATGTTTTTCTTGTACTTGAAGTTTCATTCGAAGAATATAATTTTTTAATTTAATAATTGAAAAATGTGAAGGATAGAAACTTGTTGGAGAATTTCAGGCGTTCTCGAAAGCGTAGTATTTGAGACACAGTTGGCCGCATTTCGATTTCACGTCTACTTTTAATACCTACTTGTGGCACATGAATCGCGACTATCGGCGATTAAAGTGGCTTTAAAACGCTGCTACCTTTACTACCCTTGCGTACCGATCCATATGTTACTTCGTATGAAATATTCTCATGGCAGCGGTCCATTTCATTGAGGTCACCTGCCAGAATGATGGAGGTGTCTTGATAGAGGAAACGTGTTGCGGAAGTATGCCGTGAATACAAAAGCGCACAGTAGTATGTACCTTTTCGCGCGTCCCGTATCAGTCAGTGTACCCCGGCAGAACAAAGACACGTTTTGCCAGTCAAAACCGATGGGGTCGCTCGAACGTCTGAGAAATTCCTCGAAATGAAGCAAAGAAACCTTATGCATTAAACAGCATTATGCATGCATTCTTCCGTTTTCGTTACGTGTTCAGTACGCTATTCTCGGTTCCTCGGGCTTGAATAACTTTGGAACCACCAGTGACTTATTTGTTTCGTCGTTCCTCGTAAATCCTATCTGATATTTGTCATGTTTACGCGAATAGAAGTAAATGTGATTGACTTTGTCGTAAATTATGCTGACACCTTTTTCTTGTACAAGCAAAATAATATAGTAAACACAACAAAGATGACTTTAAGCTATGTTTTAACTGTTTTAGCTATAAATATTTATAATTATTTGAAAGATCCATTGATGGAAATATCTTTGACGTTCGAAAAGTCCTAATAACCAGACCGCTGTACAACTTGTTTCGTGGATACCATGAACACAAATTCTGACATTTGTTTCGGGCGAATATGAGAATGCAATTGTTTATTCTTTGTGACTTTAGCAGTTTGTTTGAAGAGATTTAAACTCTCTAGCGTAGTATCGGGTAAACTTAGGTATAAATTTTTCCCCGACTATTTACAATTTATTTACAATAAATTGACTATACAGATATTAATTAGACAGAAAACGATGGTTGTTTAACTGGAACTAAATACAAAAATCACACTCTATCTCAAACAACTCTCGCGACTCTACAACGCTAACGACTCTATCTCTCAACAACGCTAACGACTCTATCTCTCAACAACGCTAACAACTCTCGCAACTCGACAACGCTAACGACTCTACTCCTCGACTTTTAGACTAACTCTGACTCTCGATTCACACTCACTTCTCGATTCGCACACTCTGACCTCTCAGCCAATGCTCCTTGAACCCAAAATCGTCCTTCTCCTTTAGCATTCGTTTCTTTTTTCTCTAATCTCACTACGCCCATGCTCCGCAAGAACTAGGTGACCTTAGCCACATAGGCTTTCTTCGATGTAAACTAACATCTGAAGGGCAGACAACACTGTTTTTATGATTCGATCGATCTCTACTTAGGCCTTTTTCTTCACGATACTACACTAGAATAAATCCTCGTAGAATTTGCGAATGGAAGAAACTAATATTTCCTCCGATACATTGATGTACCCGCGTAATTAATTCACAAATACAGACACGAATCTCGTAAGTGCCTAGTCATAGCTGAATATGTGTAGAAACAATTACGCCTATACGCGTATACAGTTATGAACTTCACTTAATGTAATTGTCACAGGGGTCTCGGAATACAGCGCTAGGGTAATCACGTTTTGCACACCATAGCCATCAAAATAGTAACTAAGCAGTAGCAGCATACCTATGCGATAACAACCCCTCCACAGGAATTAAACACTTGATGTAAAAAACCCTCCCAAGTCACCACTTGACATCCTGTTCTATTCTGTTACCACATTCCGTATCTTTACTCTGTCAGTTTATATAATAAATTTGCAATAACTATCATAATTGAAATACCAATCTCTCACCTCACGTGCGGAACGTGAAATAATCTCGAACCGATGCGACGTAATCAATAACATTGTCAATTTAATAGTAAGTTCAAACTAATTAATATATACCGTTATAAATTAATTGGATTAATATTTACAAACTGATTTTGATCATTTTTTAACATATTATCAAGGTCATCATTCTGAATAGCGGTGTGAAGGTTTTAATCGGTGGTTCCTGATAATTAAAAAGTTATTAGCAAAAATTTTGCTCAAAAGTAATTAGTGATGATACATGAAGCTTATTTTAGTCTCGCTGTCATAAGAGGAACTATCCATCGCATCGTTATTCTTCACAACCATAATCTACCCTTATTTTTTTATTGCTTATTTACTACCTACCCTCTAACTCTTAACTATTATATGTACAACGCCTATTGCATAAATCTTTACCTGCTTAGCTGGATACCCCTAGATGGATACTCCTTCTTCTCCAACTTTCTCAGCTAATCTAGAGTCCCATCTTTTCCTTCCTCGTTGACTATCTCGTCTATAGTAATCCCTCTTTCTAATTCTCTACACTTTTGTCACATGCTCTAGATTTCCGTATTTGTGCTCACAGAGCTCGCATTCCCTTCTTTTTCCAGTACCTTTTCACCTCTTCATCGATCCGCGTCTCCAAGAAAAGTTCACTCAAAAGTATATGGTTTTCCTGCCTTCATTTATATTTAACAGAGCGTAAATCGAATGCTCATATTTATCCCTTTCATCGATGTGGCTATTGATATTTTTTATGACTCCGACAGAACTGGCTTTCTATGACAGAAAACACGACTCATGACGTTGTTATAGAATTATGTATGTGTTTATGTATCGTGAAGTAAAAGCGTGAGCGTGGAATGGTCTCCACCTCTCATACCCCAAAGATTTAAGCTGATCTACATCTAATTTTAATTTGTACAGAAATGAGGCGTGAGGTTAGGGTTCTTAATGGGTAAGGGTGACGCGCTAATCCTGCGCCATTAAAATCATCAGAAACAATTCAGAGTGGTGATCTTGGCAACCTGTTCAAAGATTATCACAATCAGAGGTAGTTTGTTTCTCGATGATAACTTTTCAATAAACGGCGATCGTCAACCTTCACAACTCTACTCGGTTTAATAATTTTGACAACGCGTTGGAACATTATCTCGAATCGAATGCCTCCCTCTTTCTAAATGTAAATGTTTACCATTAATTGAAATAACTGAGGCATTTTTAACGAATATCGCCAAAGGTATATCGGGATAAAGGAAGAATAAAAAGATACGCCAATTTCCCACCAGCTAATGTTAAGGCAACACTCGTTATGGAACAACACACTATCACATGATAGTACCATAGTGCATATACACATGTATAGACTTCTTGGTATTATTGGTATTATAAAATGCTGGTAAAATTAACATTATATATTAGCGACGACGTATCTCTATTGGCGCTATTCAACTTTAAAATAATTTATTGTATCAGGTTGTCCCAAAAGTTTCTTTCTTTTTATACGGAATTAGTAGGTTTTATATTATTTTATTGAATTGTGTGTGATCTATTTTGTAGCAATAGAACAAAGTAGGTCATATACAATTCAATAAAATAATATAAAAGGAAAAATGTTGTGCATCTATCATTTCCTCATAAAACGAAAGAAACTTTCGAACAACCTAATATTCGAACTACGTATGACCAATGAAAGTGAGCAGAGAGTGAGCATATGCCTAACAATGTCACGTAATCATCGGGTATCGAGAATGATTGTTTGGAATGAGAGGATTTAACGATGGAAGGGAGACATTGCATTCAAACAATGGAAACATTGTTCCTAGGAAAGAGGGAAAGGCAAGGGTAGCTTCTGCTAAGAGGACTGTGAGGAGTAGTACAGCATTTATCCCAGAATTTCGTAAAAGATCGCATGCCTGACTGATTCAACCGAGCAGTCTTTTATATCCATCTATAAAAATCTCTAACATATACAAATTTCTATTCTTTTGTGAACATCTGCAAAACTATATACTGGGTGCTGTCTTGTCTACTTTAATATCTTCGTTACTTTCGAAAGTAATTTTCTTTTCGAATTTTCAAGGTCATCGACGATTTTCCAATAATAATGGAATATATTTATCATCGTATCGTCGTTACTGATTTAGCAAGACACTTTCGTATACGACACATGCATGGTAACCTTGCACGTTCGATCATGGAGCAATGGTAGTAATTCCTACTGACTGCTCCGTACATTAGCACCATTTCAATCTTTTCTTCGTGATTGTACATGTCGAAATTAATGAAATAAATAACGCAATAGAACCTTCGATTTCTTGAATTAACATCGTGACTCGATTATGATTGTGTTTCGATTCGATAGGGTAACACCTAGTGTGTCATCAAACGAAATTGGCGCTTGAGAATACAATTTATTGGAATCCTGAATGTAATGGAAGTCACATTGAACATTTCTTGTAAGATAATAAAAATTCTGAGCAACAATCGTAAAGTGTTCAATTTCTTACTTCCATCCAAATCGTCAAGAAATTTCAGCTCAAGGTCGTCTCAAGGTCACCTCAAGCTCAACATGGCTAGTTTAAAATCCATTTTTCTATCAGCTACAGTAGTATGGAGATAAAAATATTAAAGAATTGTCGATTACGTTGAAAACTCGAAAAAATGACCTTGAAGGAAAGAAAACATGAATCACCGTATTCGCTGTTCGAATCCAAACAACTTTTTTCTCTTACATACCTTTTTCTTTGTATTTGCAAAAGTTACGAAGATATCATAACGCACAAGATAAATGAAACACCCTGTATATTTAAATTGATATTATTATACTGTAAAATAAAATATTCCTAAAATTGTAATGAATATTCAAAGAACAGCCCACTACACATGATATTCTGTACTTTTGGATTATTTCGGTGGGGTGTCTCTCGTACTGGGAAAATCATTAATTCCCTGCACTCGAAAATCCCATAGAATAGGTTTTAATAAAATGGCATTATAGATTTATCCGAGTAGCTAGATTTCCAATGTTCTTTTTCAAAGTTCCTTTTTCACATTATTAACACTCGCTATTAACGCTGCGCTGTTATACTGCCGTGTTAAGTAGAAAGGAGGTACGTACAATTTTCGCTTCAATCAAGTCGTTGCTTTTAGGTAACACAAAAATAGTTTACCTTTACGTATATTAAATAAGAAATCTGCATCTGTATTAAAATTAAACAATTAACATTTCGGACTATGGACAATTGACATCTGATTGTTAAATGGGTGACTTTACAGAAGTGGGGATTTTTTGTGAATCTCGCCTTTTAAAACTCTTAAAATCGCTAAATTGTACTATATTTGTATGAGAGAGGTAGGTAATGACTTCAATGAATGAGGCAATTCATAGACAAATTATAAAGAACTATCAATTTAATTTATTTATAACCAAAAATTACCTCTTTCGCGTGGAATTCACAGTCCCCTGTTACATCACAACTACAAAATTTACTTTACAACACACGATCAGCGAATAAAATTGGTTATTTACTGATTTCCCTTGTCTATACAGTTCGCCTACAGATGTAGAAAATTTGAAGGGGCGATTCTTGAAGCCGAAATAACACGAAAATCAAAAATCAAAAATTGTGTTTCCGGTTTTGTTTTTTAGTTACGGACAATTAAAAATTAGACGAAATATCATTGAAAGCGAGCAATCCCCCTTATACGAAGGAAAGTAGGCCAACTCAAGCAGCGAAGTGCATAGGGATCCTCAAATCGAACGCGGGCAGCAGCTTATCTCGTACAAGTCGTAGAGAAGAAGGCCATGATATTCAGAGACGTAAACGATCCCGCACGACGTTTTGCAAGAAAAATGGTAGATTGAACGTAAAACCCACTTACTCGTGGAAATCCATAAGAGCATATCGAAAACCGCCCTATGAAATTTCCGAGTAGAGAGGATTAATGTTTCCTCTAATCCTTTGCCTCCATAATTCATAAATGAAAAATCGTATTGTCAATGTTCATAGAAAGTTTACACACGCACCGCGATTGTCCACAGAACATACAATAAATTACGGTAGGTGTTCTATATGTCCTCCGTTTTCTCGTAAACAGAGTTTGATTCTGATTTGATTTCGCCGTATTATGCGAAGATTTCCCATCGCAGTTTGTGCAATTTCCGCTGCAGAGAAAAGACGATGTTGCACTTCTATTGCCATAAACATCGGTGACGCGTACATTAACTTTTTCTCGCGTCCGCAAAAGTAAAGGGCGAGGGGATTTAAATTTGGAGATCGAGCAGGAGCAAGGCACAGGTCCTCTTCGGCCACCTATTTCCAAAACAGCTAGCCGAGTGTTCTTGCACTGCGTTGGTAGAATGTGGTGGTGCACTATCCTGTATATACCACATATTAAACCGCCTATGTGCATGTTTAAAAATTCCAAGTATTTTGATCTATTTATCCAGGATGGCAAGACAAATGGGCCAATGGTTCTGTTATTTAAAATTCCGGCTCAGACATTTACCGAGAATTGAATTTGCGAATTTGCCTCTCTTAAAGCGTGCTGATTTTCACCTGCCCAGAAATGTTCACATTTGTTAAACGATGCCTCGTCAGTGAATATCTTCGCGGGAAAATTGGAATTGTGTTGACATCCATTTTTTGAACCTTTTTCTTTCTTAAAAATCTTGTATTCTTAACTCCTGAACTTTCTGAAAGCTACTCTGATGCAGATTTTCTTGCTTCGATACAGACCTAACGGTGTTGTTACCGACATCTTCTTGCGCACCAATAATCCTCGTTCTTAGCCTGGGATTTTCTTGAATACAGTGCAGTATCCTATCTTTCAG
This sequence comes from Bombus pyrosoma, assembly GCF_014825855.1. Classification (NCBI taxonomy): domain Eukaryota; kingdom Metazoa; phylum Arthropoda; class Insecta; order Hymenoptera; family Apidae; genus Bombus; species Bombus pyrosoma. Next base: position 5,280,338 of record NC_057786.1, on the reverse strand, counting down.
ATCTGGATCGCTTTTCTCAATTCGTCCGCCAGATTTCGCAGGTTTCGATGTACCTGTATTCCGTAATCGTTGGCCTATTCTACAAAATACCCTTGCGCTGGGTATAATCCTATTAGCATATTTTACGCTGTATAAACGTTGCGCTTTTGTAGTGTTACCTTCTGCCGTGCCATAACAAGAGTACATGTCCGAAAGTTCTCCAAATGTATATACATTTTGCAATAAATATGGCAATATAAATAGTAAACGACGTATGGTACTGTTACACTGCGTACAACGCTCGCTACGCGCACAGCACGCGCACTATGCGCACTGCACACACAATACACCCAAGTGTCCTAATATGCTAAATCTACATTGAAGCTATAGCTGTAACTCAATATTTCCAGTACTCTGAATGTTTCTCGTTGACTGTCGAGATGATTCTGTTCTTCCAAAACTGTTCTAGCCACTTGCCTCAAAATGGCTAAGACATGGCAATGTAGCGATGGAAAGCAAAGATATGGCGTTGAGGAAGCGAAAAGGCTGTGCACCAGATGTGTTTAAGGAAAGTCCATACCTATTTTGTATAATCTTCAAGCTTTACATAGCTAGAGACTTATTCACATTTCAATTTATCACATAATTATTTCTCTCTATGTCAGTTTCTTTCCCTCCTTCTCTCTTTCGCTGCTACAGTGAAAACTGAAGACCTCGCTTAGACTCCCTTTATTTGTTGCAACAGCGAGCAGAGCAGCGCGATTACAACGATGTTGTGTATGTGTTATTTGCACTTGTCAGGATGTAATCATTTCTCCAGTTTTCAACGTCGAAATAATTATCTAATGTAGTAAGCTGTAAATTAGCGAGTAGTTTGGATAGGCACTGGCTGGCGATGCAAAACGATTATAACAAAACGTGTGTAAAAGAAAAGATATGGTGGACACGCTGCTAGTAACAAATTAGGACGTGAACAAACAAAGGCTATTATTTAAGGCCTGGAGCATGTAGAAAAAAGATAGAAATATTTCCGGAACCCATCTAGTAAACAGAAAGTACACTTTTTCAATGTCAATGCCTTGGTATCGTGCGCCGTTCGGCTTTAAGGCAGAAATACAAAGCAAAAACATTGGTAACGAAAATTGGAAATTTTTCTTCCTGAACAAAGCCTTCGACCGCTAACTTTGCAGAGTTTCAACCAGTTAAAATCCTATTTTAAACGGTCCTATTTTTAACTATCGCTTTTAAGCGATTAAAACTGTCTTGCAAGGATAGTATCACTTTGCTCTTTGACCTGGACGATCCCTAAATTTAAATCCCCTTACCCTTTACTTTTGAGGGCGCAGTAAGAAGTTGGTGTACGCGTCACCGATGTTTACGGCAGTAGAAGTACAACATCGTCCTTTCTCTGCAGCGGAAATTGCACAAACTGCGATGGGAAATTTTCGCATAATACGGCGAAATCAAATCAGAATCAAACTCTGTTTACGAGAAAACGGAGGACACATCGAATACCTACTGTAATTTATTGTATGTTCTGTGGACAATCGCGGTGCGTGTGTAAACTTTCTATGAACATTGACAATACGATTTTTCATTTATGAATTATGGAGGCAAAGGATTAGAGGAAACATTAATCCTCTCTACTCGGAAATTTCATAGGGCGGTTTTCGATACGCTCTTATGGATTTCCACGAGTGAGTAGGTTTAATGCTCAATCTACCATTTTTCTTGCAAAACGTCGCGCGGGATCGTTTACGTCTCTGAATATCATGATTCTACGATTTGTTCGAAGTAAGCTGCTGCCACCTTCGATTTGGAGATCCCTATGCACCCCACTGCTCAGGTTGACCTACTTTCGTTCGTGTAACGAGGTTTGCTCGCTCACAAGGATATTTCGTCTAATTTTTAATTGTCAACAACTAAAAGTTGAAGCCGAAAGTGCTGTGTTGTTATTCTTGATTTTCATCTTATTTTAGCCTCAGGAAGTAAATATTTTTACATTTGAAACCCGTATAATGAAAAAATCTACATATGTACATGTCGGGTTCACGTTATGATTGGGGTTGGGGTTAGGGGCGTGAAACGAACCTTCGTTGTGATTAGACATGGTTGTTATGCAATAGAGAAGATATTGACTAGTGCAAATATGATTATTACAGATTTTGACAAATAACCGTGGTAATTAGATACTCGAGACGCTAATGACAATGATCCTAGGTTCAATAACGAATCCGCAGTCAACGGGATAACAAAACGCGCTTTCTTCCAAAGTCCAAGTTGTACCCAACTTCCTTGTCTACGGTACAAGTGTTACTGAACTAACTCTTTGTTAAAACATAGAATATCCACCGAGGGTAAAGACACTATGTAACTCGCTAATGCGACCTTGCGAGAGAATTACTTTCCGTCATGATGATGCTGCAGAGGAAAACTATATTGGGATGTGTCTAAGGACACGAGATCATCGGATTCGTGGAGCGATGCCTTCGTTCGGAAAGTGAGGGAAATTGACGTTGCTGTTAATTGGTCAATTTCCATATCGGTGGTTAGAAAAGGCAGTGGCCGCCGACTCTACCGTTCCAGAATGTTAGAACTAATTATCGAGGATTTTATAAATTCATATTTTTACTAATTTGACGAGTAGCCATACCATTTTATGCATTTTTGTATATTACACGCATTTTTAATTTGTTTGTTCATCTAAATTTCCCATAAATTACATAGGTGTTTGTATAAATATAATGTCTACTTTCTTAAGACATGGCTGAAAGAAATTTACTTTTCCAATGTCAGTACTGACACAGTTTCGTTTCTGGATTCTTGGAGTGGTGATTGCAGAAAGGCGATAAACGAAGCTGTGGTTCACGATAGAAGTGTTAAATACTTTGGCATTTGGAACGGTTACATGGAGATTGGAATTTCTATGCTACGAATAATACAATAAATTTACAATCTCTTGTACGTAATTTATTCTCAGCGTTAAGGTTTCGGAATTTCATTAAATACTCGTGGAACAGAAATGGTTACATAAACGAAAAACTGGCAGCGTTCGGAAATCCTACCGGATACTGTTATTCCTTTGAAACAGAACCAGACGCTGTGACTGTGGCGATATAGCAATAATTAACTGTGGATGGTGCAAGAAGTCTTTGTGTTTTGAAAATTTCGTCAATGAGTGCCACTGTTGTAGAAATTTGTACAAACTAACTGCAAGATTGCGAATGTATATACGTCTATATACAGAGTGGTTGGTAACTGGTGGTACAAGCGAAAAGGGGGTGATTCTATGCGAAAAAAGAAGTCGAAAATATAGAATAAAAATTTTTCGTTTGAGGCTTTATTTTCGAGAAAATCGACTTTGAATTTTCGCTCGGTAGGCGTGCACTTTATCGCGTCTCGTTATAACGGATCTCACTGTAGATCGTTGTCTCGTTGGATATTATCGCAGTTTAAGTTTGTTTTTGCCGTAACGGAAGATTAGGTTGAGTCACACCAGGATCGTGTATCATATCGGATTCGTCTTCCCGTGGCCGTGGATTCGTATCGAACCTAAATTCATTGTCATCGACCTCTCGTTTGTCCGATTGCCGTCATTACCTGTAACCTCTTGTAATCATCGCCTCGGTACCAATAACGATCAGCCAGAATACATAACCACGATGGTCAATTCGAGCGAAGGTTCATCAGACGCCCATACTTCCAATCCTTCTCCGACATATATATTGGGTCGCTCGGGAAGTTCCTTCCGATTTTTACGGAATTTGGTCGACAAAAAGGTCATATTGAAAAGTTTTTCGCCGAAATACCTGAGAGGTTCTGGAAGCATAGAATATTCAAGTTGCGCGAAAGATGGAGAATGGTCGTGGAACAAAATGGTACCTATATAATTCAATAAATGTGTATCGAATCGAAATGTAAATCGGAAAGAACTTCTCAAGCGATCTGATACAAATACGTTTGTAATTTATGAAAAATTGAAATGAACGATAAAACTAAAAATGATTGCAGTGTACAAAAATACATATAATGACTTGTAGTCAAATTAGTAAAAATATGAACGTATAAATTAGTTTTCTCAACATTCTCGAACGATAGCATCGATGGTCAGTAGCACGGTCAAATCATCTATCAAAATCAGCTACTCGTACCGTTGATTGCTGGCGACATTAACACGTTGGCTGCCAGACGAATTTTCCATGGTTTGCCCAAGCCGCCGACGTGAACTTTTCATTATGCGATGCATATTATGTTGAAATATTATTTGCATTAAATAAAATGAGTTATAAAATCATGCTTGAAGCATTTTTCGTGGTGAGGACCATCGGTGACCCCCACGGCGTTGTAGACAATTATTACAATTGTCCTTTTTTCAAACAATCGTGCTATGTATTTTTAATATTTGCTGCGTCGCTGGTCACCGGTGGCCCCCACGCCGCTATAGCCAAATCGAGTGCCGGTCACCGATGACCCCCATGGCAGTCAACCTGTTAAAGTCAGGCGGCATAATTAAAAAAGAATAAAATGTCGGAATTTAAATAGAATATTTGCATTGACCGATGAGGAAACTATATTATATACATATCGTTGTATTCGTGATAAAAAATGCAATTTTTTTATCGTATTCATTGTTGCAGTATTTTTTTAAATAAACACGACATAAACGTAATTTTTTCAAGCAATTTAAAACTATTTTTATTAATTTTAGCGTTTTCTTTCGTTTCTGTGCTAAATATTGTTTAATTTTTATTAACGAAATATTTTTTTGCCTCCAATTGTTTCCGAGATGGCCTTTTAGTGGTCCACCAACTACCATTTTGACAATTGCCAGTTAAACTTAAAAACAAAAATCATTGCATTTTTTGAACGAATATTTCTTCTTTATATAAACAAACTAGTGGTCTATCTTGTTCTTTAAGCGTTCTTTATTGCAAACTAAAATAAATAAATTGTACACTTCAATTCCTATTGCTCAGAACTAAATTATAACTTTACCTAAACAATACAAGACATTCTTTCAAGTATCTATGTGTAGAGGTTGTTTAGTCGTGTTCAACTCACGTTGGGGTTACCTGTTGAGAATTTTGGATCTTTGAAGCCGAAATAATGTTATGGGAACACAAAATTTACACCTTTAATTAATGTTTGAATAATTATACATTTACTTAATGAACGATATCTATTATATTTATCGATACATATCTGCACGCGTCTCAGCACTTTCTTCTATACCCGATATTAACCGACTGTCCTTCCAGATGCTTCTAACGACTGAACTGTTTACCTTCATCTGTCTTCGAGACGCCGCGCACACACACACTTCCACACACTGATACTCGCATACAAGTATTCTTACTGCGCGTTTAACCTAGTCCAGCACAGAAAATTATACATATCTCAACATTACCAATTTGTAGAGGTTTATGTGTAGAGGATGGTTGGTCGGTGAGGTTTAATGGACAAGATTACTCGTTGTTGAAACGATTCGCTAAGACAGTGTATAAGTCGTAAAAATAGGATCGCTAATGACTCGTTAATTAGATCGTTGATAATTCGTTGATAACTGGTTGATAACTGATCGACAACTGACTGTAACTCATTTCCTTGCGACCGCGTCCGCTTATTTATACTGTTCGGGGGAGAGCCGGAAAATTCAAATTCGTCTTTGTTCGACGATTGCACGTAGCCGCGCATTGTCTTGCTCGGAGTTTATTTATTCTTACATTACGTGTATCCTAACGATCTTCATACTCCGAGGCAAAACAACAACATGATTTGAATTGACCTCTAACTCATGTGCCGCTACATATGTAACATAAATACAATCGACACACACATTTATGGGGCCCTTGGATACTTTTCTCAATCCCCTGTCATATTGTCTGAGAGATAAATGAGACCCGGGGACTGAGAATTTTGATGTTAAATGTTAAAAATTATCAAGCGACTTATTATCGAATTCTGCTATTAGAAAGAAAAATGAACGCCAATGTTATATTTACGTTACATTAAACAAAACCCAGTAAAAATAATAAACTTGGAATATGATACGAACCAGAGACCTGAGAAGTTGATCGGGTACAACAGATGATTATCAACGAATCTACAATTAAAGTACGCTAACTTCGCTTGATTCCTTTTGACTTACATCGTGTGATTTCTTCCTCAATACCCTAGATATATGTATATATATGTCGGAGAAGAAAGAACACCGGAGCCTTCCCTTTGGAACTTTGGGAAAATCCCGTAATATTGTAATCTAGATTCTACTATAGCCGTAATTAAGCATTTGTCGTCATTCAATCTGATTGTATTTGTTCGAGACTTATATAGGGAGTTTGGGCTCGAAACGTAGCCGCGGTCAAGGGGTAAACGTTTACCTTACAAAAGTATAGAGTAACCGTATAGCTCTCCTTGAAAAAAATATAACAGTGGCACGCGACAGTAAACACTCCAACGGATTCTGTCTCGTGGTTCGCTACACAAAGACCACATTCTTTAGACAAGATGATGGCCAGATGTCGATATATTTCCGGTTAACCTAAGGACCCGCTGTAAATCTTAGAATTTATTTAGCTGAGGTTCTTCAAACTGACGAATAGTCTTAGTCTTAGCAGCTCCTAAATCTATCACCTACTGCGAGAAGATACGAGAAATCTTTTCTCGCGTACGACGCTTCCGCTAGCATCTTTCTCCCTCAAAGGGGGCTAGCTATTGTCGAATCACCTATCGACATAATCTGTTGGTATCGTTGATCGTTAGCGACGCTAATATCAACCGGGGTAAAAAAAAGTAAAATAAAATGTCGAAATAAAAATAGAATATTTGCATTAATCGATGGGGAAACCATATTAAATATACGTGTACCGTTGTATTCGTAATAAAAAATGCAATTTATTTTGTCGTATTCACTGTTGCCATATTTTTCAAATAAACACGAACGACGTAATTTTTTCAAATAATTCTGCAAATTTTTTATAAACTTCAACATTTACTCCCAATACGCCAAAAGTCATGTAATTTTTGTCCACGAATTTTTTTCCTATTTTTAACCGTTTCCGAGATAACCTTTTAGGCTACTTTAGCAGGTGCATAGAAAGAAGACTGAAAAGGAAACACCCAGTAGATCTCACAAAGGATATAACCTAACAAACACGAAGATGGTACCCCGCTGGGGGTAACCATCCACATGCTATATTTTACCAAAAATTAAGCTGTAATATTTTACCAAATGTCCTACTGGACAAATTGTGAAATTTAAATAAATAATAAAGAAAAAATAGCAAGTGGCTTCACTACCTAAATTTGAGTTGCCGCAGCTAAAGAGAGACACGCGTGTAAATTTTTGGACTGTTCCTCGCGTCTGTAAAGTTTTATCAAAATCAGACCGTTCGCGACCATTCGTAGTTTTTTAAAAAATACCGACAAAATCACATTACTATTTATTTGTCCGGCCGCTCTTGTAGCAAAAGCAGCATGTCCTCTGCCATACCTGAAGCTTCTTATAATTTGTAAATTGAATAAAAAGGTATGTGAACAAAATCTCTGCCGAATAATTCCCACTTCTGTAGAATCACTCAAATACTAAAAGTCATTTTTCTCAAAACCACCTTTTCACCAGATACGCCTATCCGAATTATCACAGCAATGTGTATGCCATACTATATTACCAAAAAAAGCTCTGTCGATTTGAAGGACTGCTGATGGATGTTGCCAAATTTTGAATAGTATACCATTTCTTTTAGTTTCAAAGTGTATAAGTACCGAGCACTAATGCAAGCGTGAAAGTTGAATTTTTTTTTTTTTTATTTAATCATTTACATTCACAATTTGCCCAATTTGGACATTTGGTGAATTTTTTCTAGCTGTTTGATTATCATGTGGGTGGCTACCCCCAGCGGGGTTTGTTAGGTTACATCCTTTGTGAGTGAAAGTTGAATGACTGAAAAATCAAGAACCATTTGTCACAGCTTAGTAAGAGTTCTACAGAACACTCACGACTCTTCAATTTCCAAAAAGACAGTTTTTCTTTCAGTTTTTTCCAGAGAAAAAAATCTAACCCTGAAGATGATACGTTTAGCGTCTGGATAGTAATCGACTATTCTAGAAATGATGGAGAAGCAGAAAGTTTGTGCTACTATGATGTGAGAAATGTGAGATGTGTAAGGAAAGGTAGATACTTCCCCAGCTAAAAATAATGATGATCTCTGAAACTTATTAGATAGAAACGGTCTTCCAGGTCATTCTTCTTCTGAAAATATTCAGCTTATATGTTAAACATTTTTCAGCACGAGTAAAAGCAAGGGAAATATTTATGTATTCGTTTTTTACTGAAACGCTCTATACAAATTTAATATTTTACAATATTAAATTACTGCCACATTTTGCATAACGTGAAAGAAAATGTACGAAGTATACCTATTACCAGACTGTGGATTTCTGTGCATTTGTGAGAAATGGAAAAATGTAAAAATGCACAGAATATGCATAAATATATCTGTGGCTTGGTACAAGAGGCATCAATATTTTATTATTTTTTTTCAAAAATGAGTTAAACCCGGTATTGAATTTGTAAACAATTTTATATCCTATATCCAAAATGGAAACTTTTAATTCTATGTAGAGATGACTATAGTGGCAATTTGTACATATCAATGTCAACATTTTTCATAAAATAAACTTTTTCTAAAAAATACCAAAGTCGACATAGAAAACACGAATAGCATAAACTTTAATTCTCTCCTTTTGCACTCGAAAAGAAATTTGAAACAACAAAAACTTATGTACCAAAAATTGAACATGAATTCTTTAACATATCTTTGAGTGTTAATATCTGATACTTCTTACACCTAGCCACAGATATAAATTATCCAAAGTATAATATTTATTAGACTACTTAATAAATAAAACGATATTCCACTAAAACTGCTTTTTTAATTATGCCGATAAAGATATGAATTTGCATATATGTTCGCAGTCTACTTATTATCATTGTATATGTTACATAAATCATGTCAACTTAGTAGTAGACAACATAAGACAGTATATTAGAAATTAGAAATCTTAATTAATAAAAGTTTGAATAGAGCTGTCTATAATCTATGCAAAAAGCGAATTAACAATATATGAGAATTACAGCATTCGACACAATTTAAAAATTCTTTATAACATAAGTTCCTTCGTGGAATGAACGCGAATAGAATCGACAGACGGGAGTAGGAAGCGGTTAAATGAAAAGAAAATTTTTTTATTAGTTTGCTTTACAGTATGTGTGTTTTTGCCACACGAAACATCTGTCAGTAGCAGTAGAAATAATGGAAGCCAGTTGTTTCAGAATTTCCTAATGAACTAGGGAAACCGATAGCTTTGAAAACAGGGAAAAAGCTTCTTACAAGCTTTCTGAAATTACCAAAAACTATAAAAAAGAATAAGAAAGGAAAATGTTGTAATGTGATTTCTACCTTTAATTAACTTGATATTAACTTAATATTACATTAACCAAATATTATATACTAATCCTAATTATTTCAATTTTACTCCTATAGCTAAAACAAAACTAAATAAAATTTACTGTTCCAATTATTATATACATACGTATACATAAAGTAAATTTATGTAAAATTCAAATACTAATTTTAATTAAGAACTAGTGCCATGCGTGAAAGGCTATTTTTATGCAAGTTCCTCCATACACGCTGGAATAAATTATTTTAATTGCTCCTAGGTTTGGTGTCATAAAAATCTGCTCAAAACGTACATATAGAATTCTAAACTTGAAGTTTAAGATAAAGGTACATGTATTTCGCAATATATCATTTTAACAAATTTTCGACGTGCCCAATTTCATCTCGGGAATTATATGTCACTTATCAAAATGAATATGCTGATATCCCTTTGCAAATCGCTTGAAATTTTTTGGCAGTGAACCGATGTCTAAGGAAAGTCGTCGCGCTGGAACAAACTATATTAGTACTTTAAAAATATATGTACGAATCATAGCATGATTGAAATTCGCAGCGCCACAAATATATTGTCTAATCATGGTGGAAGTTTAAAATCTAAAACATACATTGTGTATCCTAATCTTTTTGTTGAGAATTATGGATCTTGTTAACCGAAATAATGTTATAGGAACCCTAAATTTGCACTTGGAATTAATATTAGAATAATTATATATTTATTTTATGGACGATTTTTAAGATATTCATCGATACACACTTGCACGCGTCTCAGCATTTTCTTCCCTTTCTACCCGACTGTTAATTGACTGAACTGTTTACATTCATCTGTTTTTGAGACACTACGCACACATACACTTCCACACACTGATACTCACATACAAGTATCTCTACTACGCATCTAAGTCCAGCACATAAAATTATACAGGGTGGTTTGTAACTGGTGGTACAAGCGGAAAGGGGGTGATTCTACGCGAAAAATGAAGTCGCTTTGTTTTCGAGAAAATCGACTTTGAATTTTCAACATTTGAACTTTTTTTCAAAAGAACCATATTCGCCGAGGGTTCGTTCTGCTCTTTGAATAACACGTCTGTCAGGATGTCGACGATTTGGATACCGGTGTCTGTAATGATCAGCTGCGGCTGATGCGTTATCACCACACGCACCTAACGAAAGTATCATGTCCGTATATTCCCGATTGCTGTATGTAGATATGATGGTAGACTAATAGGTACTGATAGTAGATAGCGATAAAAGTCGGATAGTAAGTTAATAGGTAGGAAAACACTTTGGTCACATTGAAAGTGTTTATCAACATAACGTCAATCGAGACAACGATCTACAGTGAGATCCGTTATAACGAGACGCGATAAAGTGCAAGCGTACCGAGCGAAAATTCAAAGTCGATTTTCTCGAAAACAAAGCCTCGAACGAAAAATTTTTATTCTATATTTTCGACTTCTTCTTTCGTGTAAAATCACCCCCTTTCCGCTTGTACCACTAGTTACAAACCACGCTGTATATATCTCAATACTTTTATTATCATTTATCATATATACGTACTACGTAGTAGAGAGAAATGCACATAGGATTGTTTTCTAAATTGGCGAAAGATATACATATTGAAACATAATCTAGGGAAATTATCAATTTTTCTTATACTATAATAACTTTACATTATTAGAAAGTTTGTGGTCAGGATTAGCAATTGCTTATATCTTGATATTAGTCGTTTACGGTATTTCTTGTTTAACCCTTAGAGTGCTGAATACTCGGAGCCAGTGCCATCCGTACGGACGACACGCTGCCAGCGCTGACTCTCGCTGTGGACTGAATACTTTTTCGCTATACTGAACTCTGTTGATTGACTATTCAAAGCGCAAATCGTAATAAGTTATAGTAATTCTTTTGCACGAGATTAAATGATTCAAGAGCGTTATTTTTTTTAGTATTAATTATTTATTATAAACATTGAAATTTACAATAAACTAGAATTTGGGTTGTAAACTAGAAAACAATAAACTAGAAAACTAAATTTAGTAAATATAACACAAGTTAATAATTCAGTTGTGCGTGAAAAATTTCAAAACAATCATCGATACATAATCCGACATCGCATTTTCTGTTGTTCCTTCTCTTATTTTTCACACAAACAACACATTTTCTTCTTGATAATTGTGTTGCGCCGGCACGATTATTCTACCAAATGTCCAAATTGGACAAATTGTGAATGCAAAGTATTAAATAAAAAAAAAAAGAAAAGACAGTTTCTTCGAACGCGGCATTAACATTGAAATGCATTTATATTTATCTCGCACAAACGTAATAGTATTACTTGTGCGTAGGTGCTCGGAAAAATTGACAAACGCATAAATGCGTCCTTAGTCCACAGCGATGGCTTTCGCCAGATGCATATATGCGTCCTTAGTCCACACCGATGACTTTCGCCAGACGCATATATGCATCCATAGCACTCTAAGGGTTAATTACTGTTTAATCATTACTGCAAGACCGGCTACACACGAATGACGGAATCTCACTGCGATCTCGTAACAGTGTGTGTTTCGGCAAGTTTTTATTTTCAATCGTCCAATGCACACGAGCGTGCGATCCCGCTACGATTGTAACTGACAAGAGACTGTCACAATGTTCGTGTGCGTCACTTACCGATTCGCAGAAAGCTGATACACGTCGATAAGGAAACATTGCTTGGCATACACAAATTGTGAATACAGCCGATTCTTTCGATATCGAATTATTTATTGAAGAAATTCGTGAGCATCGCAAAATATGGGATACTATCGCGATATATTGTACTCCGACGTACCGCACGAACAGAATTACGGAGAGTGTAATAGAATTTTACGTCCACAATGAAAAATAATTTTACGTTTAATGGTTTATGGAAAACTACATTTATTCGATGGAACGCCAAATGCACATTCTACGGAACGACTGCTTCGAATTAACCGATAAGTGAAAATACGACCTTTATGTGCTACATTTACGCTACAACCTCACCAGAAAGTAGATAATCGTTTTTTGATAAACTTTCTCTTTCCGTACGTTCCTCGGTATTCTGCAAAATGTTGTTTCCCTGTTAAATAATAAATAACAAATAAAAATAATACTTTAGCTGTGAATAAGAATTAAAAATAAATTTCGTTTAAACGATGCCAAAAGTAATGTATTTATTATCTCTTACTTGCAAATGAAATTTTATTTTTTATTTTGATTTAATCGGAAAACAAATGATAATATATAAATGAATAGCTTTTTGTTTTATCTTGTCTGTTTCATTTTGTACAATGAAAAGATCGTGAAATTAATATAATTATTTTTCAATAGAGAGATCGTTAAAATTACGATAGAAGTTGATTATCCGAATACCGGTTACCCGAAGAATCGATTAATTATGGAAATCTGATATCGTATCTACACAACGAGACACGTATCATCTGCACCAATGTTTATGTTTTAAAACACGTATCCTGCTTACTTCAAATTCACACAATTAGTATCTTGTTTGTATTTTAGAAGTATTTACGTATTATTTACGAATGTACATCATGAATACGGCGAGGGAAAGTGTTATGTCGAAGTTAGTAGAGAAATGAAATGTCATCGATCGTTTGAAAAGAGGCGAAGGAACATAATACTGAAACCTCCGCGATTTCCCGAATTCAAAATCGAGATTTTTAGATTTTCGAAGTAAAGACAATAATCGTTCCCGAAAGAGTTTGCAATTTGCAACTGACGTTAAACTAGAACTGGCAATATGCATATATAAATGAATTTCACAGAAACGAATTAAACACAAAATTTAAAAACTGTACTGATTGGCTGATACGTTTCAAGCCTAAATGTTGGATACCTGAACTGAAAATTGTTGAGGAAAAATTCCGCAGCTAAGCAATTTGTTAAAGTGTTTGCTAATGGTGGAGAAAAGTTGTGATTTGGATCACATTTATAATTGTGGTGAAACCGGCATTTTTTGGAAAACGTTACCGTGTAGAACGCCTACATCAAAATTTGAACGTACAATATGAGGACATTAAATTAGTAAACGTCGTATCATCGATATGATGCGCAAATATACAAATGCAAAAAGATCAAGATCAATGCTTTTAGTCTTACATAATGCACCGGCACATCCTTCCGTGACTGAACTTTTGGAAGTTGAGGGAGAAAATGTAGAAATTCCTTTCCTACCACCTAATGTAACATTTTTTATTCAGCCAATGACACGAGAGTCTTACAATTTTATACATAAATCAGTTTGAAAGATTGTGTCTACATGTTCGGCGAAGCACGGGAAAATATACCATCAACTATTCTCCGGCGAGCTTAGAATAAGTTATGTAACGATATAAATGACAATGTAACTCCATATGGCATAAAATACACGACAAATTTGACACGCACTATATTTGGGTTTGAAAATTATGATCAGAATGATATTTGATATACTGTATATATATGTAAATTCTACAGAATTCAAACTACCCGCCAACCGACATTTTTACTTTTGTTTTGTTTCACCGGCAGCCATTTGCTGAATAGAATAGATCACGAGAGAAGAACGGTAATTTAGGACTTGAAAATCGATTCTCGATTTTCCAGGTAAAATTGGTAAAATTTGTAGTAGATTTGTTATTAACTGTTATTGTATTTAATTTCATTATTTCCAAAACAAACTCGATTTTCTAGAATCGATCACCTGATTTACCCTAAGGACTTACGTTATTACGTATGAAGGATTTTTTTATTAATTTAGAATGAATTAAACAGGAAACGGTGGTTATTTAACGTGAACTAAATACAATAATGTGACATAACTAAGACAAATAAATAGTTAATTTACAACTCTCGACACCACGATTCCGACGCTCTCTTTCACGCGGACCACGCTCCTCGACAACGCTGACAACACTCTGACTTCTCAACTCCCACTCTTGAGCTCGACAACGCCGCCAACACTAAAGAACTCTCTGGCAACACTAAAGCTCTCGCTGGCAACACTAAAGCTCGACAATGCCGGCAACTCTAAAGAACTCTCTAGCAACACTTAAGCCCGCTGGCCACACTTTAGCCCTCGCTGGCAACACTAAAGCTCCTCAACTCACCAACGGCTACCTTTTATACCCTGGCTCCGGTATACCTGGTACGCACATGTCCCATAGTTAAATAGACCTTCTTAATTACTCAGGGTTTTCCTCCGATACTACACATATACGTAGTATGTAATGTAAATAAGAACAATCCCGAATAAGAAATTACGAGTCATCATGAAATTGTTTGACTTGGCAAGACCCTGTGCTGTCCCACTGCATTGCAAAGCTAAAGGTGCATTAGATATTGTATTAAGGTGGGGAGAAGCGCAAAAGGAAATGGGTGCATGTAAGAAGCACTGAAGGCGAATTCACGATAGTCCCGTTTACAGCGCGTTTTGTAAACTTGGAAAATGAACTCGCGTGGTCTTACTTTGACATTCGCCCACTGTGACAATTGCGCAAAAAATGCCCGAGTACCCTCGGCGTCGAACCCACGAAGAAGGTCAAAAACCGCTATTCTGTTCGCTAGCGAGGGAGACGGCATAGCTTTCGACGTACTCGAGTGATGACAGTAATGACAGTGATAACAGAACTCAGGCAATCGCAATCGCGAAACGTCGGCACCGCTAGCCCACATAGCATGCGGATGAGAGCTTAATTTATGGCGCCCTTAAGTATCGATGCTTTCTTTTTCCCATAGCTGAAGATGAAGAAGGACAGGCATTTGAAATATTTATCATAGAAGATTTAATCTTTTCTTTAATTTAAGATTATTGCAAGATTACATTTATCATTTGCTTTTGGATATGATAAATATAATATATAAATATAATACTAATAAATATACTAAAAAATAAATAAATAATATACTAAAAAATTGTTCATGTTCAGTCTGCCCTCCTATTGTTTCAAATAATCGACTTTCTACTGTACTCGTTTTTCGAACAAACTTTCAGAAGATCTATTTGATTTTGGCGTACTCTTCGTAACAAACAAATATTATTAAAAATTGCTATTTCCTATTGCTAATTTACAATAATCTCTCGGACTGAAATGTTACACGTATGGGAAAATAAATTTGTTCATTTTGCTCAGATGAAAATAATAAATAAAAAATAAAATTGCATTTCGAAATAACAATTAATTTCATTATTTTAAATAATATTTTTAGACCTGGCCAAATACCAAGCAATTTGTTCCTACTTTTTATTAGAACTTTCAAATAACGAATGACTGTATTCAAATAATTATTTAAATGAAAATGTATTCAATAATGCCCAACATTGACACGACTAAATCTATCTTTCTCCGATTCTTTTGCCTGAATTCGCTCGCATCTGATTATCGTCAACTTTCCACATTTGGTGACGAGACCCGGCGGACCCAATTATGAACAGGTGTTAGGTTTCTACGCTTTCCCTCTCGCGAAAACGTAAAAAGGCAGGGATTTGCCAGCGCGTGCCACCCCTTATCTTATTGCCGCTCAGACAGTTTATCCGGAAGCACCTGCACGTTTCCTTTCGTTATCAGCCAGTATTAATATCTGTTTTAGTTCAGTCAGTTTTATTCGTGATTTAACTTATTGTTAACACTTAGCGAACCGAATAGGGAGATCTCCCCTCTGTAAAATACATCGCTGCGTGACCCTTTCGACCCTTGCACGCGTTTCCTTCTTCTTTTTCTTTCCTTTTTATTATCAGTTACCTGCAATTGTTCCCAATTCAGTGCGCTACATCTCCTGCTTTTATAAAGTACAGTATATAATAAAATACATCAACTTAGTGCGAAAATTAATTAAAAAGTAACACTATCAATTATGATTGAAATATAATCGAACGATACCACGTTGTAAAAAAATATTAACACTAGAACTACCACACCAGTCAAATTGACTGGTTTTACAATCTTGTTTTAAAATTCCTACTTCATGTTATATCTTTTTGCGTAATGATATAATAACTTTCGCAACGATAACTAAAAGAATAATATAATGAATTTTATTTTGTTTTTTCAAAACCAAAATCAAAATCAAAATAATTTTGTATCAATGCTACGTATCCTATACCAGTCAAAATGACTGTTACTTGTCAAAGTGTAAAAGGATCCTGCAATCTGTTTATCGAACCCCAATTAAACAGTTTCCTCGTTTCGCACAACTTCCCACACGTTTTTAAAATTTTTACTGCGTATCATTCGATATGATGATATCAGTTATCAGGAAAATTCCGGATCGATCGCTAGACCGCTAGATACTAACATTAGAAAGACTACATCGGTTAAAATGACTGGTTCTACAATTTTATAAACGTGTCAACCCTCGTTTATGGATCGTGGTCCCAGATGGATTAATAATACCAAAAATGTACTACATAACATGGAATTGTTTCTGTGAGAAAGTAATAAATCAATAAATATAAAAATATTCTACTATTACGTATTTTTTAGAGACCAGTCATTTTGACTGCTTTTGATAGAAATAGCTTCGTGTTAACTATCGGCAGTTCTAGTGTTAAAATGCATTATGAATTCTTTATTTCACGTTCAAATCGTGTTATTTATCTTTAGCCATCTTGAATGTTTTTAATTTTACCTATATTTCTTTATACTTTTAATATATACTTTTAACTTGATATTTTGTATAAATAATATGTGAAATCGTTAAATAAAATCATTACCGCAAGATATAATTGACCACTTAAATAATTTTTAAACTCCTTTGTTTTTCAAGTAGTGAATATTAGTCCTCGATACTTGGAAAATGTGAGAAACGTATAGCTCGCTGTGGTGCGCGCGGTTGACTAAGCGTTAAAAGCTTTATTTGTTAATAAGTCAAGTGCGCCATTGGATCAACCGAAACGAACTCAAACCAGCGCATCCAGCTATGAATCAACGTCCGCTTATCGCTAATACACAACAACGGTATGTTTGAAAATTTCATTACAGGAAAAAGTTGATCTCTGAGTATCTGGATCATTATTCTTACCTGTACATAGTATAAAATAAAGCATCTGTATATTCGAACTAGTCTAGAGAGTCGCTGAATGGACTTTTCTGCGATTTTCACCAATTTAAAGGGTTTTATCGTATCTCGAGTAAATTTTAGATGTGTCAGACATTAGCCTATGACAAAAGAAAGCAGAAGTCGAAGGTATAAACTTTCTCTTCTTGGCGTGAAGCATCTGAAGCTTCACGACTTGGATGTGTGATAATAATCGGTGTTGTTTCGCGGACTACGGAACGTTTACCGAACCAATAAAAATCCACAAAGTCGTCAGCTATATTATTCAAAAGATCGCAAAAGTGCCAGATTCTTTTATGTACATACATAGTTGAACATATAATTTGAATCTATTATTCCAAATAATATGACGCAGAGATACTATTTACGATAATAATTCTAGGATTTAGTCATTTTGGGTTTTAGTACTACCACTCTTAAACTGGTGTCGCCTCCATAGAAATATGTAAATAGTTACGTTCACTAACGTGGCAAATCACAGCGCCATCGCGTCAGCCGTCCACAGAGTCGCACCACGATACCGCGGCGATGTCACTTGCAATTGTCGTAGACGGACGATGCCGCCTGCAATTGACGAACAGTCGGTCGTAGTGGTACCACAATACGATAGTGTCCATAGCGTTACCAGATGCAGGCAATTCGCGACGTCACATTACCCCCGTTGCCATTCTACTCTCTTCGTCGCGTCTACACGTCGCTGTGGACAAATGGCGGTCGGGGGACAACTAACTTTGCTGGCAACGATGCGACGAGGAGAGACGAAAGACGAAATTCATGTCACGTGACACAAACGACTTAGGACAGAGAAGCAGTGGGGGTAGGAAATCGTCTAGTAAGTTTGATTGATTTTTCATCACTAGTCAGAATTCAATTTGCGGACGGTTTGGCTTGGGCTTCGGCATATGAGTGTCGAGACTTGTTTATATGACCCTGATCCCTACGCATAGGGATTTGTAACGTCATTACATGTCCTTAGTTGTCTCTACTGTACTCTAGTAAACGTAACTATACCTACATATGTATACTATACGACTCGTGCACACTACACTGGGATTGATAGCAACACGTCCCTACGTGGGGACCGTAACACCCCATATATACTGTCAATATATGTCAGTTGCACGTCACACGGCGACATAAAATAGGATCGGAGTGGAAGGAACGGGAAAGCTGGAGAAGGCTAGTGCGTCAGTCGCACGATAATGCAACGTAGAA
Source organism: Bombus pyrosoma (assembly GCF_014825855.1). Lineage (NCBI taxonomy): Eukaryota > Metazoa > Arthropoda > Insecta > Hymenoptera > Apidae > Bombus > Bombus pyrosoma. The sequence continues at coordinate 5,261,613 of NC_057786.1, read as the reverse complement.
AAGATCAACGTAGAAAAAGAAAGATTCATAGGCCTAATCAGGAGCGGCCGTTTCATGCGAAAATAAACATTAACCTGATCCCGGGCACTTGAAAGGACACAGCGTGGCCACACGGTAGGATCATTTTCACCTTCGTATTGGTAAGACGACACTAATTGCGACTAACGAAACTTTTTTATTTTAAATATTTTCTTAATCAAAATTTCATTCACACGCCGATGCCATTTTCCTGATTAAAATGAGATTAAACACAATGTCATAAAGTTTTATAGTAAATCGGTATAGTATGTGGATACTGTCACATGGCGCAATTTTATATCAATTCCTTTCCAGAAAGAAATGTCAAGGGAATAAATAAATATTACGCGTGCATTATATCTACCATTTAAATTTTGTTGTGTAAATGTAAGATAATTTGCTGTGAATAATTTGTCGAAACTTTGTCTTCAGTTGTGACATTAAAGATTACAGCTACATTACAGCGGCAGCGTGAGTCGGAAAAGTAAAGCAATTAGTGTAGAAGAGCGAAAGATAATTATCAATTTGCCTAATCGAGTTAGCCAAAGTTTATTTGAAATATCACGTGTTATGAAAAGATCAAGATCTACGATGCACGGAATCGTTAATAGATATGAATTACGGAAACGCAATGCTAAACAGTGGATTATTATACCCAAGTACGGGTACGAGAAATTACTCAGTGGTCTTAATATTATTCGATTAATTAAAAAGATCCGAAGATGAGTGCAACAGAGATGGTTGTAGAGTTTAATAATAATTTTAGCATTAATGTATCCACTACTACTACGTGCAATTTCTTGCAGAGCTAAGAGTATCATACTGCACTGATGAAAGCAGAATGTTGCGTAAATGAAACGAATAAGAAGAAGTGATTGGAATTTGCAAAAGTAATTGAAACAGATGAGAATAAATTTAATATGTTTGACTCTAATGGATGCTTTATAATGTGGAGAAATATCCTATCTGTTTGGGACTATGTTTAGAGGGCTATTTGTAATTGTACAATCAAATTTGTAATCGTTCGATTGTATTGTAATCAGGCAATCAAAATACTGATTTATAATTGCAAAGACTAATTACAAATACTACTTTTAAACATTCTTGATATTTTAATAACTGATGCTTAAATTAATAGTACAATTGACTCAAGACCGGTATACCGGAATACTTATTACGCGTTTTATTTTGTTAAATTTACCCAAATAATGTAAATGTCTTCTATCGTTTCGACATTATTTTTTAGCACCTTCGAAGGATATGTATAATATACAACATACTTTTTAAAAAATATTGTTCAACAAACCCAAGTGTTTAGTATTTTGCTATATACAGAATGTTTTACAATTTCTTTTCTTTTTTTTTATTTATTATTAATTTACGATCAATTTTCGCATTGAGAATTTTCAGTAATTTTCTCTGGCGTGGCGCAGTCACATGGCTAATTATTTATAAGTTAATACTTATTATAGATAAGTATTATAAATAAGTAATTATTACTTAATATAAATATCTAATTAAATCTTGTGCTTTAGTCTAACGGGTAGTATTTATGTTTTACAATAATTATACTTTGGTAAAAATATGAAAATTTGTAACAAAATTATATTATCAAAATTATTGTTTTATTTAAAGGAATTGGTAGGGTACGATTTAGGAGACCAGTATGAGATATCTCATACACTGTGTTCTACAGAGATATAAATATCTTTAAAACTAATAATATTCTTATTTTTCACAGCAGACCATTTAAACTAATTAACGTATACTTCCATCTGCACAACAAAACCTATTGAGAACGCTAATAATAAGCAATTGAACCCACAAACTGAAATCATATAATACCGTTAATTTCGGTCCTTTTTATTCCGAATCTCAATGAATCTGAACAATTCTATCAATGCGCGTTATTAATGAACATGCGTATATAATTATCATATACGAAATTCATAGAGCAATTAATAACTTTCCTTCGTAGTTCAATACGTGTGCTTGCAACTAATGAATAACTGCTTTATATAAAACTGAAGCACACACGCATATTATTAGGTTTTACTTTTATAAAATATTGATTGAGATATCAACAAAATAAGCGAAACGTTAGTGCCGGAATCAAGAAAAAATCCAACTGCTGTGTGTGTCTATCACGCCTGACACGACTGAAATTTTGCAAATTTGTCGACTCACATGTTAAGATTCAAAATTTTGCAAACAACGTTTACCATTTCAGTGTCACTGCCTGTAATTTTGAAAACTTCGATGCTTTGATTTGATTGAAATTCTAAAGATAGGTTCCTTTTAGGTAGAAACAACATTCGCGAAAAGAAATTTTGGTGACTCGAAGATTAAAGACTGAGATATTTCCAATAGAATCATAGATCCTTGATAATATATATATATCGTATTTTATAGCTTTTTATGGTTTAGATCTTGTTGAAGCAACTTTTATCAATGGGATCGGTCCTATTTCGGATGGTTGACTTCTTTTTATCTTGAAATATATTTTATACATTTCAATTGTATTTAGGGTGAATTTTTATTGTTCGAAAGATACGATAAAGCGTGCAGGAGATAAGTATCGCTTGGAAATATGGCCCAACAATAAACGCGACGGAGCTACACTTTTGTAGTTAATGAAGAAAGCGTGGCGATAAGATCTTAATTTTCAAGCCACCAAAAATCCTTCTCGCAAATTCTCGCAAACATCGTTTTTATGTAAAATGAAGCTACTTGCGAAATTTTGATCAAATCGGGCGTGACAGGTTTTCGAAAATTTCGCTCATGTTACTACATAAATTGCATATTGCAGAATATGGAATCGACGAATAGATAAATGTAATAACAAATCAAACGAGAAATATTTCTAATTGAACAAGTCAGACGTATGCATACGCATAAACCTTGATCGCGAAAAATGAAAATCTGTCGTTTGCCAAGAATTACCAAGAAACAAATAAAGAAAATAGCGAGCTTATGTTGCCTCCGCTTGAAGCTTAAACCCTTTTAACTGTAGCTAAGTTACATAAACTTGCGTTATACACATGCTACATCCAGGGGAAGGCAGAATGTACACGTTCGAGTAACTTGTTCTTGTGCCGCTTGACTGAATAACTGCGAGCTAGCTGTCAGAAACAGGTATCGACGTCAAACGATAGAAACCCAGTAAGAGTACCTATGGAGTAGTTGAGCGAAAATATTTGTGTTTTTCTTTAGTTCCATAAAATTTATCAAACGACCTGCATTCGTCCGACCGTAGTCGATACATTGCTTATAGACGACTGGCGACGGAACTTATATCCTGCTGTTCACGGTTCGAAGGATCACTCCCGCCTATCCCGAAGGATCTGTCTCGTGTATCTGACAGATACGACTTCGGTTGTCACTGTCGTTTCTTGTTTTATTGAAGAATTACACAGCCTGAAATATATCTCATAGTTATTAAATAGCTTACTTTTATATGTAATTATATGTCTGATGCTTCTTTTGATATATATTTATTACCTATAAACCTTGTCTAAATGAATTTTTTACCTATTATTGCTAATAATCTTGCAATCATGTGTGATATCTTCTCTCACAGTAAGGTATTGGCCAAATATTAACAACATATGTAGTTATTTCTATTTTTTAGAATAGAAGTGTAGCTTTTTTCCACTACGCTCATCTTTTATTTCAGTTCTTATATTTGTATCCAGTCGACATTTTGGGGAAAAAATAAAAACAAATGTGAGAAGATGCAAAAGCTTCATAAATATGTTTAAATTGTCAGACTTTCGATAAGAAAATAAATAATTTTTAAGATATTACAATTATTTATTTTAAAACTATTTTATATCCTAAAGATTATAAACATCATTTTGGTTAAGCTAACTTCCACGGAGACGGTGTCGTGTCTGTCCCGATTAAAAATGAATCATCTATCCTAAAGTGTCGGAAGAGACGTCACATCTTCCTATTTCTGCATCCTATGCAGATATCAGAAGCAATTTATTTGGCCAGAGGAACGCTTTACGTATTCCTTATTAAATATACTGTTACGCCATGAGGCTTATCATAGACCGTATTCCTAACCGTCGTTCGTGGCACTACAGTGTCGCAGACGGATCGTCTCATCTGCCCGACGGATATACGATGTAGCGGCAAGCATCAAACAGAGCGAGTTCTAGAAACGTGGATTCGTTCCGTTATTTTAAATACACACAGAAGGTGACACGCGTGATCATGGCGTGATCGGTGGCGTGATCCGAGCATGGTGGAGGTCGCCTCCCAGAGAACACAAAGGGACCATCGAAGGGCAATCAGTATCGATCGAGGATCCCAACGGAATGCGTTAAGAGAGTCTAACGAACGAAATCCAAGTTGCTTAGTCTACCAAATACATCAAGAAATATTGTAAAATCGAGTGGAATTACTGTATCAAATTAATCGTATAATCGTTAAATAATTTGTGACGTGCTCATTGTATTATTTTATATATTGTGAAATATACCATTTTATGTTAACCCTGTTAATTCATTGTTAACTTCGTTTAACCACCTCTGTTATCTTAACCGAAACAGGGGAACGACTAATTCGCGGCGTCGATTATCTGAATCCTAGCGAGAATTTACGCCTCTCGCTGACGCGCTTTCCTCGCGCTTTTCTCCCTCCTTAGTAGGAGATTATTTTTTCCTAAATTATGAAAAACTATGAACGTTTAATTACTATGATAGTCGAAATAAACACGGAGAACAATTATGGAAGTAAATTGTATTATCTCGAAAAACTGCAGTCTTAAAAAGAATAAATAAATCAGGAGCCGTACAGTATTAAGTCACTCATGCCAAAATCCGGCTCAAGAGACATTTATTACTTCTGTTGTACTGTTTCACATTTAATAAAAGCATACGTGGAATAAGCTATGGTTAAAGCCTTGTGCTTCATATTATTTTATAGAACAAGTTCAACAACAACGTTCAAAAGGAAAAAGTATTTCCAGTAAAATATTTCATGGTTAATGCATAACCTTAATAATAATGATCTTCTATGGTTAATATTTTCTGATTTAATCAAATTATAATTATTTTAATAATATTTATATCAAAATATTCTGTGGCATAAGCAATTTTACGTCTTTCTATATGGAATAACGAGATGCAACAATCAATACATTAAGAATTGTGATTCTATTTAAATAGATGGAATTGACCTTTGTATGCCCTCTGCGCATGACCTTCATATGTCCATCTGTAAAAAAGTTAATAACACTAAATCGTATCTCTACAGTGACAATATGTGATAATAATATAATAGTTCGTATCTCTATTTCGCGTGCTTTCTCATTAATATCACGCTATTTACTTTTTTTTTACTATGAAATGGAAACATATTTTAAATAATATCAATGTAACAGCTAATGGGACCTCAACATCATTTTTTAAAAGAACGGTTGAGTTATAATTCATGGTTCTTTTGGCAAGTTTGTCCCCCGCGAAATTTTAACAAATTTCTCCTTCGGTATTCAAAGTCAAAGGCAATTTTGTACGAACTTTCTTTGCAAATTTACACCAATCCAGAGATGTAGAAACCTACTGTTTCCCAAAAAATTCAGACACCTTATATATTGGATGTCATGTAAATTATATTGCAACCTAAATAATCTTAATAATAATGATCTTCCATGGTTAATATTTTCTGCTTTAATCTAATTTCTGAACCCGTCGCGTAATGTATCACGAAATCAACGTAACATTTTTTTAAATATTTCATTTTCTATGTAATATTTGTATTTTTGTTTTCATTTTTGTGCGAAATTAATAACACGACGCCATTAACGTACATAGTTATTGACACATTAATTATATAGGGAAGGTGCATTGCAAAAATTTGGTATAAAATATATTCTAGAACGCTGCTGATTAGTTATTTATTTATTTACCTTGCGGATATTGAACCCCTTCGCACAGATAGAAATCACAGCTTTCGATACAAGGTGTTAAGCAATATATGGAGCAAATTCTAAACACCGAAATAAACGCTAAATTTAATACGTGAAAATGTTGGTTGAGAATTACAATTAGTTTTTAATTTCGAAGCAATTAAATTCTGTGATAGAAATTTGTGTAAGTAAACAAGTCACAAAAACGTTGAGAACCGTATTACAGCTTCACTTACCTAACAAAGTCCGCGCTTGGCTAAATCGCTACGCGTCCTGCTACCTGCCTTTTTGCCGAAATTTACAAAAGTTACTTGTTAGGTCAGTGAGACCGGCGAGCGTTTCCCCTTTATTTTACTCGCAGTTATTATTTCTCACTTCGACTTCCAACACACTTCTGAAACTAAACTCACACTGACAAATATAAAAATCAGGTCTACACTGACGGACAATTGTCGGCAAACATGCGTCGTCTGGGGAAAAGCCTCGAAAAATACATGTCCACGGACGAGTATTTTACTTTCCATTGGAATTGCTATTGAAGGGAAGAAAGGCGAAAGTAGAAAATGTGAAAATACATGGAAATTTTACGTCGTGAAGAATTTGTTGGAAATCAAACAAAGGTCAATTTCATTTTTCTTGGTGGAACTATACCTACCTTTTAACGTATTCCTTATAAAAGGTTGTTAACCTATGTATATATATTGGAAAACCATTACTATCAAGGAAAAAAATTTTTCGAAAGAATTGAAAAACACACATATGTGTAATATTTTATGGTAGGCAATTTTTTCCTTATCATAATAGCTATTTAATATTTATATTAGCTATTTGTATTTATACGATTTCGAACTTCAAACCTATATATTTATTGCTTGAAAGTTCTGATTTAAAAGCTTATTAAAATATAAATAAATAAATATCAAAAAATATCAAGCATATGCCACAATTAACAACAATCCTTTAGGTTTAATTTATTACGAATTTGTACCATTTATTCGCCAATAGAGCGGTCGATTCTGAACAAAAATTCTAATAAAGAATTAAACTCTTTACATGCGAAATATACTTGGATAATGTAACATTCGGATAATAAAGAATTCGGATAACAGAGATTCGAATAATCGAGGTTCTACTGTATTCCGAACAGTTTCAAGTTCAAGGTACATTAGTTAAAGATTTTTTTTATTTATTTATTTATTTAAATTTTACAATTTGTCTAGTAGGACATTTGGTAAAATATTATAGCTGTAAATGATAAGATATAGCATGTGAATGGTTACCCCCAGCGGGACTCCATCTTCCAGGTTGTTTATTGTTCTATTGTGAGGTCTGCAGGATGCTTCTTCTTCAATCTTCTTTCTATTATTGTTTTATTCGTTTCAGCAACCAGCTGATTTGGGTGTGTTACAAGTCTTTCTTTATACTTTTTTGCATATCTGGCGATTTCCTCTTTGACTGTTGGAATTTTTTAATCTTTTCGTAAGTCTTCATTTCTGATGTACCATGGAGCGTTAACTATTGTCCTTGAGATTTTTGCTTGCTCTGTTCCTATTTTATTTATGTGACTCATTGCTGCCACCCCCCATAGTGGTACTCCGTATGTCCAGATTGGTTTGATTATTGTTTTGTATATATTTAGTTTATTCATTATGCTTAATTTAGATTTTCTATCGGTTAACCAGTACATCTGCTTCATTTTTTCACGTATTCTGTCTGTTATTGATTTTATGTGATGCTTCCATGTAAGGTGTGTATCTAATTAGTTAAAGGTGTTATTAATTTTCGTTGTACTTCCGAAAGACACCAGTGGTTGATCAAGACGAATCTTGTTGGGTATTATGAAGTGAAATAGTAGATTCGAAAAATGCAGATCCCTATATACGGGGTGGTCCAATTATTTCACGGCATAACACCGTTACCAGAGCAGTTAGGGAAAAGTATCAAGGGAGAAAGACGAATGGTTATGGACAAAGTACAATATTCGCAGAACCATGTTCTTTTTAGAATTATTTGTAATGGCGCATGTGCGATCAACAATTGCATTATTTTTTTTATATGGAAATTTACATTTCTTTTTACATAGATAGATCCCCCTCGTCATTTTGTGCAAAAAGGTATTGGGCTACAATGGTAAAAAATTTAGAGATATTAAAAAAGAATGCCTTTATTGAAGATACTGAAACACTGTAAATCTCCCATTACATTGTAAACTTTCCAGACAACGCTTCTCAACTGTTTTCATAACTGAGTTAAGGTAATCTCTGGTTATTGTTGTACATTCTCTACAGAATTTATAGGATTTGAATAAATCCTATCTTTTAAATAACGAATATGTATCTCCTTTTGTTACGACCACGTACATCGATATCGACAAGTACAAAATTGCCATGAAGCGTTTGAATAACTTCTTCTTCACATCTTCAATAAACACATTTTTTTAATATTTCGATAACTAGTAAATCTTTTACCAGTACTTTTTTTACCTAAAATGACGAAAGGACACTGTCATGCATTTCCGCAAAAAAAGTAATGCAATTTTTGAATGCACATGCATCATTGCACTTCCAAAAAAAAAAAAACATGGCCCTGCAAATGTAATACTCTTTGATGCATTCATTTTTCTCCACTGACATTTTCGGTAACTATTCTGGTAATGGAATTATAACTTGAAACAATTGCGTGGTCCTGCGCATAATAGACCTTTATTGCTACTAAACGCAATGTTCAATAATTCAGTCATTGTCGGAACAGTAGGACATTTGGTAAATTTTTCTAACTTTATTGCCAAATAATATGTGGATGGCTACCCCCAGCGGGATACCATCTTCCAGTTTGTCTATTTTATTTTTATCTTCTTTGTGGGTATGTCGACAGCTTTGGAATTCGCTAAAGGAAAAAGCCAGCCGCAATTATTGATGAATCGGCGTAATAACAAACATAAAGTTTCTATATTCTTCAGTTTATTGTTATGAGATTGTTTTAACTGGACTGTCCAGGTTCTTACTATCAAAATGCCATCGAACATGACTGTATTTAAATTACAGTAGAGCCTTTCTTATCTGAACTAATAGGCAGACAACACTATTGCGATAATGGAATTTTCGGATAATAAAACAATCACTTTTCTCATATGAAAATCTTAGAGAGATTCTTTACAAGTTCTGTAGATGTTTACGGGTATGATGTATATGGGTAACTGCATAGAGTTACATTCTTTTTGTACTTTGAACCATTCAAGTGCTTTACGAATGCTTCGGATTGAAAAGGCACCTCCTCAGCTAGTACTTTGTTTATCTTTTTCATTTTTTGTAAAATCGTTATTATTATCGTCTTTATCGCGACGAGACCATCTCATTGCAACGGTATATTTAAGGTTTTTCCACTATTGCCGGCATCTAAGGAATCTCGACGTGCTTTAGATAATTTTCAATATCATGCTTTGTCTTTTAATGTGTGCTACGCCACTTTCGAGTTTTATTAATTATAACGTATTTTGTTTCGATACTTGCAAGGCCATTAGTTTCATATTAAATTCTTATAATTTGAATTCAGTAAATCGAATAATGGAAAGAATACATTGTATATGTACACTAATAAAATATGTACACATTTACAGCAGAAATGTATCTGTTGCTAGTGAATACTATGTTTGGATAATAGAACGTTCGAATATTAGGGCATTCGGATAAATGAGGCTCTTCTGCAATTTCTACTTTAATAATTTATATATATATAATACTTGTGTAGCTTACTTTCTGTTTGTTTGCCTGTCTGGTTGAAATATTCTAAATAAAATTTCACCCACACCACAATCAGCTAAGAAATTGAAATTTGAAGCACATGCGCATTTTCGATGGTAATGTAATCTAATTTTAAGAAATTTACCATTTTGTCTTATTGGAAATATGTAACTGTCTAGTTAGGTGAGGTGGAATCTGAAAAAATCATTTCATCCCACAATGAGGTTTGATGTATGTTGAAAAATGCACTAAAAGGAGAAAAATAATCTTCTTCGCCAGATATTAAGTAATTGAGTGTAATAATAATATACAAGAAAACCTGTAAATGTTGAGCACATGCGGTAATCACATAATATCACGCATTATTGGACTTGTATTATTAAAAATAAAATCCTGGCGGACCCATCGCATCAACGTTGCGACTCATCTTCCATTCGGCCAACGGCGAACGAATGAATGGATGAACTTTTTGGATGAAGAAATTCCTAATGAAGACAAGGAAAGCAATTCTCTAACGATTACGAGTTAAAAATGGAAGAACATTTGATTCAAGTCATGAATCCGATATTTATCTAATCAAATAGAGAGTCTTTGAAAATGTTCAAATTCTGACACTAATATGAGCACGCCACGATTTTATTTTTACTAATATGATTTCCACAATTGTGTCAGGTAAAAATGACAGGTTCTTGAACCAGAGTTCGAGATACCTTTATTCTATAATACGAGTACAAATTTACGGTTAGACCATTATCGAAAGACTGAAGCCTCGATCAGGACCCAGCCCTTCTAGACGTTTACTTATATTATGCCTAAGTGCCAAATTCTTATTCCTTTGGTTTGGGAGTTGGTGCAAAGTGCTGGAGTGGTGGAGTCGCGTGCAAAGCGCTTCAGATTTCCTGAGTCGGTTGTAGATATTTGTTGACGTTACAATTGAATGGTATTCTATTAGGCGTATGATCATCGCGTATGCTTAACATGTACAGATTTTTCGGTACGTTATTATTATTACGTTCAATTAATTAACGATACCCGATTATGAAGATTATTTTCTTCTTCTTAATACATTTCTAAATAAACACTTAAGTAAAATTCTTTTCTAATTTTTTAAATTTATACATTTTATTTTAAACATGTCGTATACCTTGATCTGCTCGTCGTTGAACAAGTGTTGAAAGCGCCTCCCAGTACATACAGAATTAACTTTTACGAGTACTTTTGTGTTAAATTAAACAGAATCAGGTCGATGAACTGATGGTTCATATAATTATCGTACGGTATCGTACGGTATCGTACGGTATCGTACGATCTACTTGAACCTTGTCATTTTTGTAGTATTTCAAAAAATTATTAAAATGATTCTCGACGAAACTCTCTAAACATGAATTTCATAAGACATCGGCTATATTTTATTTGTTTTCTTGTTTCTCATTCTTGCACTTGACGTATTCGTAGCAAAATTACAACATACAGTAAAATACATTGGAAACGAAAAATATCGAAGCAAGTAGAGAAAGAACTACGATATTTGTAAGAATGCGAATAACAACATTTTTTTTGTATTTATTGCTTGTTTACATTTTACAATTTGTCCGTTAGGACATTTGGTAAAATATTATAATTTAAGTTTTGATAAAATATAGCATGTGGATGGTTACCCCTAGCGGGACTCCATCTTCCAGGTTGTTTATTGTTCTATTGTGAGGTCTGCAGGATGCTTCTTCTTCAGTCTTCTTTCTATTATTGTTTTATTCGTTTCAGCAACCAGCTGATTTGGATGTGTTGCAAGTCTTTCTTTATACTTTTTTGCATATCTGGCGATTTCCTCTTTAACTGTTGGAATCTTTAAATCTTTTCGTATATCTTCATTTCTGACGTACCATGGAGCGTTAACTATTGTCCTTAAGATTTTTGCTTGCTCTGTTTCTATTTTATTTATGTGACTCATTGCTGCCATCCCCCATAGTGGGACTCCGTATGTCCAGATTGGTTTGATTATTGTTTTGTATATATTTAGTTTATTCATTATGCTTAATTTAGAATAACAACATTGCACAGAATTACTTTTCACGTAAGCATCTCGCGTTACAAAATCGCCCTGTTCTCGCTTATTGTACAGCGTATCTCGTTTTAAACGATCCATGCAAATATTTGCGAAACTGCGCATTATTCGAAAGAATGTTTCAAGTGGAACTTGTTGCATTTCGGTGAGACGTTTTTGTTGAAGGTCACCGCTTTTAAGAAAACTCTACATCTGGTCTTTTTAGCTTTCTAAAGCACTGAAGCCATCGACAGCGCATAGACAAAAGACTGCGACGAAGGCAGACCATAAACAGTCGACAGGCGACGTTGGCTTTGGGCTTTTTCAGTTATAGAGTAACACTGCTAGCGTGTGGATTTGGACCAGCTCGTATTATTATTTCAATTTTTTGTATTTTTCACTTCCATATTTCAAATATATTTTTCTACCTTATAATTTATCCACGCGTCTCTCTCATTAGACATCTAATAACCTCAACAGTTTTATCGTGACCGGCAGATTTGTCTAGATGGAGGCCTTTTCGAGATTTCGATACAAGTTTTAATTCTTTACAGAAAAGATGTCGAGGTACTTGTGTCTGAAAACGCTTAATTTAAAAAATATTTCAATGTCAACTTCGTCTTCGGAGTGAACTGTGATTTATACGTGTCAATTCAGTGTATATTCAATTGCGATTATTAAATTCATAATGAAGTTTGATAAAAAGAGAGTTAATAGTTGTGTTACGGCTCAACCTTCTTGTTTTTATCATCCAAGTTTCAAGTTTACGTGACAGACCCGTGGTGACGAGAGTTGCAAATTAACTATTTAATTGTCTAAATTATAGTACGTTATTGCATATAATTCATGTTAAACAACCATCGTTTCCTGTTTAACCAACATCTGTTTAATCCATTTATTGTAAATAAATTAATTGTAGTAAAGATCCTACAATACAATAAGTTTTATAAAACGAAAATATTTTTTAAAATATCTTTTAAATTAATCATTTTTTGACCCAAGTGCCTCGATACTTTTTTGTACATGATTAAAAAATGCATAGAATGGTATATAAAAAATGTATAGTTCCGTTTAAAAAAGCAAAGATGTGACCATTAAAAAATATCTCCCTCGAAACAAAGTAAGTTCTTTTGAAACATTTTTTCGAATGATGCATAGTTTCGAAGATATGTGCATTGGTCGATTAGAATGAGACACCTTGTACAGCTCTAGTTCAGGTCGTGGACATCGATGTAATAGTTAGTACATGTGACCAATGTTACCATTTTCCAAGTTCTAGCGTGCGGTGGAATAAAAAATAAGTAGGGACCTACATTTTCGGAACAAATGATTTTTCGAAGCTAAGATTTCACATTTCAGATAAGATTTCTATTATCTTGTTCAATGATGCCCACCACATTCAATCCCGATCTATCACTGGTGCCGTTCGAAATAATATTCTTGGCTTTGTAACCAAGAATAAATTAGCTAATAATTATATTCCCTGAATTTTTTTTATAAAACGTTATTAAATTAGATGTACACATGTATGTGTAAGAAAAACCAATAAATTTAATCATCTTCAATCTTTTTTACTGCACTGGCAAAGGTTCTTTTATTATACTCCTCCCATTATAACCATAAAGTTTTCGTAAATAATGCCTGATACTATCGCAAAAAATAACCGAAATGATTTTACATTAAACTTTATACTATATATCGGGTGGACGTTTAATTTAAAACAAAGCCATCTGCAAATCCAAAACACTAAAAGGTTTCCGTGGAAATTTCAAAGATTTCTCGGGTTACGAAACTCACAGTTTATTTTAAATATATAATTTTCTATTTGCAAATATAGCAAATTCAATGCTTTTAATAATACATATTTTATAATTTCCTTGTTTACGAAATAGTCATTGTTTGAAAAACGGAATAAATCGGTAAAAAGAAATACTGCAAATGAAGCACATTTTTATCTCTGTTTTACACCGTATGAAACGATGCAATTGTACCCACTACAGTAAATTTCATCTCTTCTAAACCATTTTATACCAAAGTTTCAATGAGCAATATTCGTAAATTTAACAAGTTTGTTAATTGATAAGAGACATTTATTGAGAACGATTTAGTGAAGCGAGTATCCTGCAATGCCTTGTGCTGTAAACTTTCTGTAATTCCATTGCACTCTGTACGTATAAATAACCTCATTTCATACACGATACATGACTCTCTCACATGTCACTGATGTTTAAACGTAGGGTATGAACCAAAAATGTTCCTCACCTGAATTATCTAGATTACTTTAGGTATATAAAAAACACTTGAAGTATACAAGTTGTATGGTATCGGAATACAGTTCCGAAAGGAGTAAAAGTAGTAGTAGAAGTAAAAGAAGGAGTAAAATTTTGGCTTCGGGTATTTTCCGAGATATTAATAAAAAATGCTCAGCACTCTACATTCAATTCTACCTATACATATGTTACTAATACATCCATGTGCGTTGCAGTATTCGTCGTCGATGATCGTCGAATAACCGGTCATACGATAGCGATATTGGCCTCATTCTCAGTATATATATAATAATTTATTATAACTTTGAGTAGGAATTAATGTTCCCTTAAATTCTTTGTCTCCATAAATAATAAATAATATCATATATAAACAACAAATTTCACACACGCATTGGGATCACCCCGTCCGCGGGTGATTACAGAAAAATCACACACGCATTGCGAGTGTCCAATCTGTTCACAGAAAAATTCTAACGGAAATAGCAGTCGTTTTATAGTACAGTAAATGTCCGATGTAACCTCTGTTTTCTTACAAACAAAGTACACAATCAGCACGATACATACATACAGCACTGTATGCACTAACACCCAAAAAATATTAAATGGTAGTACTAGTAACTCAATACTAGGTTTATGGTAGTGTTAGTAGTAATATGTCACTCGTTGATACATTTTAGAATTACAGTAGAAGTTCGTTTATCCGAACCAGTCGGGCAATAAAATATTTCGAATAACCGACTTCGGAAAATAGAGGCTCACTCGCTACCCCCACCATCCGCTGCTATGAGTTTCGATAATATAGGTTGACGTTCGGATAATTGAGGTTGAACAACAATTTCGACGCAAATTGTGTTAAATTGCATGTCAGCTTAGACAAAACACGGGCCGTTCGTATAACTGAAAGTACGTTCCAGCGTAGTTCGGATAATATAGACTCAATTACGAGTTTATACAGGGTGTCCCAGTATTGATGGTGCAACCGTGGAGGAGGTGATTGTACACGAGAAAATACGTCGAAAATATTGAATCCTTTATTATTAACATCTTTTTCATTTGGAGCTTCGTTTTCTATGAGCGATAATAAAGCATGCAATTCTTAAGATTTACTTTATTAATGCAAAAATTGTTGAAAATGCTGCGTACTGCATACACTCTGTTCTTAGTTCTTCGAACGCCAAAATGATCCTCGCTTTTAATTGCGAAAGACTTGCGTTGCCTTTGGAATAAATTTTTCGTTTAATATGATCCCATAGATAAAAATCTAGGTGTGACAAATTCTGAAGTGATCACGGAGTCCAAGTTACCGTACCATCACGGCCAATGCAACATTCCTATCGTTCATTTAACGAATTTTGACTTGTTGTGAAAAATGCCGCGGAGCTCCATCGCGTTGGAAAATGAAATTTATGCCAGATATATGCCTTCTAACAAAACACGTAGATCTTCGCGTAAGAAGTTTAAATACTCTGCTCCGTTTAAAGTACTTGGGAATAAACGAGGTTCTACAATTTCATTCCCGATTATCTCTGCCCAGATGTTTACGCTCCATGTTTCCTGAAAATGTGTTTCCGCGATGATATGCGAATTTGTAGTCGACCACCAACGTGTATTGTGCGCGTTGAAAATTTTGCTTCATCTGTCCATAAAACACGCGAGAAAAAATGTGAATCAGTATAATTTTGCTCAAGCATTGAATGACAAAAAGTTTCACTTAGGTCAAAATCACGAGACATTAGTTCTTGCGCTCTAGGTGCTTTATAAGGATGCATCTAACTATCTTTTAAAATGCGACAGACTGTCGATTTACTAATACCATGTTGTGCAGACAGGTTCCTTGTACTGATCCGAGGATTATGTACTACACTTTTCATAATCGTTTCTTCTGCGTCTACACGAATACGTTTCCGACGTAATTCGCGATTGTACTGAAACGAGAACATTCCGTCAGGCGGTGCCCTATTCTTTGAATCGCGCCTCTATCTCGATAACGTCGAGTCGGATATTTTTCACGGTGCGAACAAGCGGCGGCAGACGCGTTACCATCCAACGCAAGAAGCATATCCACGTGTTCTCGGTTACTGTATCTCATCGTTATGACGGACTGATAGAAACTAACAGCCGAAACCGAAAGATAATAATAAGGCAGACTCGATAACAACAGGCTATAACGTGTACAATAGCAAGTGTACATAATATGTTTCTACATAAATGGATAAAGTAAAGCCAAGTGCGTGCGCAATCGGAGCAAATTCAAAGTTAATTTTCTCGAAAACAGTCTCCGATGAAAAAGATTTATTCCATATTTTCGACTTATTTTCTCGTGTGCAATCGCCCTCTCCACGGTTGTACCATCGATTCTGGGACACCCTGTATACCTGACGGTAAATAAAAATTGGTGCGTATAAACGAGGCTCGAATAAATGAACTTCTACTGTACTTACGTTTCAGAAAAAGAGAATTACTAGAACTTTTGTAAAAGAGCAGAATGCTATTACGGATGGTGGTTGCAATTTGAACAAACGTCGAAATAAAATTTACTGTAAACTTGGCACAGAGTTTGTAAAAATACCGTGTAATATGCTTATTGAATTTACCGTAAAGTCCTCTACAATCTCACGAGGAAGATAGATCTATTTATGTTGCCCAAGGTGAGCTTGCTTTCGCATTATTTTGTTATCATTATTTGTACACCATTGAAGCTCGGTTCGAAAAATTTATCGTTACATGCCGCGAAATGGCAAGAAAATAGTGTCACGTTACGCGGGACAATCTGTACATATGCACAATTGATTTTCGTTAGAATATTGTGTTGTGTAATAAGTCCGCTTTTTCTGCCAATTTCTTTTATCAAGCATATTTGATCAATGAGCTTTTGCCGTCTTTCTGCTAACTTATATTGGGTTGTTTCAAAAGTTTCGTTTTATAAGGAAATAATAGATGCACATTTTTTGTTCTACATAAGTATAATCTATATAATAGAACAAGATACATAATTCAATGAAATAATATAAAACAAAAAACGTTGTGCATCTATTACTTTCTTATAAAATGAAAGAACCTTTTGGGACAATTTAATATATTTCTTTGCTTTGTAAATCTCCATTTTGTGTTAAAAGAATTCAGATCGCGCGAAAATCTTCCTTTTAAAACCATTTAATCCACTTTCAAATGGCGCGTTCACTAATAGCAGCATCACCATAAACGCTATAAATGTTCCTTTTCCAACTTCTTCCGCATCAATTTGCTTTTCTTGCTATCAAGACTGAAAGAAAAGATTGAGACTGATTGAAGGCACAGGTAAGAGTTGTACATCCAGTCACTCTAACAACATTCAAACCACTGCAAAAGAGTGTAATGTTATATCGAGGAAGGCGATATGCAATTTGAACGATGTTGAAATAAAGTGTACTGCACTCCTAGTATTGGGTTAATTAAAACAGAGTATTCGTTTATGAGTATTATCGTCATTTGTAGTACACACGGCAGGCATTAAATTACGGTTGAAAATACTTCTTGTTACGTGTCCGGATATTGCAGGAAATACGATACCACGTTGTACGCTCAGTATAGAAACAGAATCATAATGTAAGATATTTTTCTTTAAGTGGATAAAATTTATTCTTAGAAATTTAGGTTAGAAAATTGCAATAAGCTCAAGTAGTTAAAAGCATACACGGATATTAGCGTGGAGAGTATGAATATGCAGCCGATTAGATGATAAAACGTATCTATCTATGACAGCGGTTTCAAGCGTTAAGCGATATAGTTTCTGCGGCGTGGTGGCAGCATCGCTGACTCCTTATCACCAGTGCGTTCAATGCATAAAGCGTAAAGTTCGTATCTCATGCATACATTCATAGAGGTAGTGGAAAGTGCTGTGGCAGGAGGACCGAGGCGAAAGTCATAACTTACGGTGCTCCATCGTTCGTGTCGTTCTCTCCTCTATCCTCTCTTTTTCGCCTGCGAAGTATCGAAATACCAGCGAAATCACCGAAGGGTGACTGAGGCACGTATGACGGCCAGCCGTGGCTTTTGATATGCCGTTGAAACGAGCACGAACCGCTCAAAATTCCATTTCCCCGAGAGAATTCATTCTCTCCCTTGAGTTCATTGAAAAATAGCCCACTTACCACGCTTCGCGGCCTCTTGTTACCATAAATCAATCGCGTCTTTCCGATTCTTCACTCTCCGTCTTTCGCCCTCTCCCATTCTTTGCATCTATTTCTCTTGCGATTTTTCTATTTTTCTAAAAGCTAATGTCTGCTAGAATACAATATCGTAAATTTCAAAATATGCATAGCGATTCCATTCGTGTCCTAATTACGTATGATTTGAAAGAGCCTTCTTTGTCCGAACTAATAGAGAGACAAATCTGCTCGGATAATGGAATTTAACAAGCTATTAATATAGAATAATCACTTTTCCGATACGGCATTTCATTTATTCAAATACAGATTGAGATTAACCGACAGATTTCTTAGATATTTATGGATCTCGTATCCTTTCAGCTGTCGAGTCACATAATCTTTTCGACATAAATAAATAAAATGTACAGTTACATTCTTTTTGTATGACAAGGCACCTCTCCATTGCTACTTTCGTTTGCTGTTTCCAGTTTTGTGAAATCATTCTTATTATATATATCAAGGTGTATTTAAGGTTTCTCTACTGTTGCCAGCATCTGTACAATCTACGTGCTCGAGATAATTTTCAATATCATGTTTCTGCTGTTTGATGTATATAACTCTGACTTTACCAGAGTACATACAAGTACTTTTGCTAATTCTGTTGTACTTGCACCACATTCCAGTTTTCTAATTACGTCGTATTTTGTTTCCATAGCTAGAACGCTATTAGTTTCATACTAAATTCTTATAATTGGAGTTCACTCGATCGAATAAAGGGAACAATACATTGTATGTACACTATTACGCCAAAATTGCAGTAATAAAATATGTACTTATTTGAAATGGGAAAAGACATCCGTTACTGGGAAACATTATGTTTGGATCATAGAACTCGGATAAATACTTGCTGTATTTGTACTTAACAACAATTCGTTTCTCATTAGATAGTTGATAAACATTCTACGCTAGTTTGTATGCATACTTCTAATTAATTTGTATACCCACACGTTGTATTTTAATTTATTGGAATTCTTAAATCTAACTTTATAAAAATTTACACAAGCAAAGTTTAAACATGTTACGAACTAAAATAGTCTCTCTAAGAAGTATAATCAAATTAATGTGACACTCTCGGCCGGCAAAAGCAAGAATTTGTGAGATATTTTAGAACTTTGTATCTCATTCTTTAAGTTGAAATATTTCGGGAATCTTTGACCTTTTTTTAATATTATGCCTTGATACTTTTTAACGTAGAATGTTCAGAAGAATTGCTATATGTAAGATGTCAAATTATCTTCCCCTTGAAACCCTTTCTTTTTTACACGCGGGGAAATCCTCATGGACACCTCGCGGCTACTGGGAAGTCGGACTTTAGTGTCGCACTTTACCGAGTAAAACCCCCAGGTAGTCCGCCTGATGCTCAACAGGGATGCCCTGGGACCTCTTTCGAGTCACTGCCGAAACACTTCTGCGTCTTCTCCCATTCTTGGGAAGTCGTTCCTAGGTTAGTTTGGGCATTGGGAGGGATTACCCCTCTCAACGCTATCGTCTGGGCCGTCGTGCAAGTCTGAGGAGATTCCAGATCTGTCGGTCCCTATGATCACCTAGAGCGGCGCAGGGCCACCCTTCGGCGCGGAACCCTGCAAGGGTGGAATGTTCTCACCGTCTCCCGCTCTGTCCGCTCCTTTACGAGCATTACTCCTTCGCAGTGGGAGCGGACTGCGAGGAACTTTTGTTGCCCCCTCAGTATCGCTTTCACAACTGACGAGAGGTCTAAACTCTCGCTAATCGCTAGTCGCAAAATACGATGGGGGGCCTCCCACGCAGGACAAAACTCCAGCGCGTGCTGAGCCGTCTCCTCGCAGTCTCCGCAATGGTGACAGGTGTTCGTCACCTCTCTTCCGATTTTCTGCAGGTATTTCCCAAATACTCCATGTCCTGCGAGCACCTGCGTCATCCGGAAGGGTAGCGAGAACCCTCCGCGGTCCCTCCAAGCCTCTCAATTCGGGAGGGCCGATCTAACGGCGAGTTGGTCGGAGCGCCACCGCTCTCACACCTCTCGCCTAGCTTCCCACCCGAACGTCTCGGCCGAATCCCCGTCTGAACCCAGACCCCCCGGTTTTCGTATACCCGTCGGAGCGCCAAGGCCTGGAGCTCGAACGTAGGTGACACCGCCAGGACAGTCGCCGACGCATACGATATCGTCCAGTATCCCCTTACGATTCTGATGGCGGTCATCCTATGTAGCAAAAAAGTCTTTTTTTTACGTGAAGGAAATCTTCATAGACACCTCACCTCACGCCCTGCAAGCAGGAAACAGGGTGGCACAAGGTAGTGCCGAATTCTTACCGGCTAAAACCTCCACGGGCGGGACGGTAGATCAGTGCGAGTGATATCGTTGGTCCTGGTGTGCTTAGCAAGCACTCGCAGAAAGTACCACACAACATGCAAGGGATACTGCTTGCTTGTTGTATATTACTTTTATGAGAGATTTTGGTTTCCCATCCTTTGTAAATATATCCAGGGCGAGGATTCGAACTCGCAACGGGCGTAGCTGGCTGCCCCGCCACACCTGATAGGTTTGGAACCTATTTAACTTTCACCTGAAGCATTTTCACTAGAACCATTACACAGTAAACAAAGTGCACCCTGTATATGAAAAATTATCATTACAAGTCTAATTGTAATAAAATTAGTAATTAAATTGTATTACTTATAGAAATATAAGTCAAACCTTAAAAAGTAATCTTATTTTTTCTTTCTTCTAATAAAACTTTTACTTTTTACAATCGAACCCGATGGAACCACGAATTCTGGATATAAAAGTATTAACAATAAGATACGTATGTACATTTATATGTATAATGTGTACAAAGCTGAATCCCGAAATGTTAAAAATCGTTCTACTATCACCATCACACTATATTTTGTTGTTTACTCGCTTTTCGAACCAATATTTGATAACGATAATATTAAAATCACTGAATGAAGGTTTTATGACCATAAAGCCACAGCGAAAATTTAATAATGCAGATTTACAAAGCGTTCTATTTACTATTTAATTTTTTACCACTTTACAAGTATCGAATATAACATAACGACGAATTCGAGTATCACAGTAACCGCGAGTTTTAAATAAATAGAGTAGAAGAGAAATACCTTCGTGTTTAGAATTCGCTATTTTATTCTACATCGCACCCCTGCGTGGAAAGTAACACAATTCGAAGAAGTATGTTTTGCGCAAGAAGCGAAAAGCGGCTTTTGTACGTAATCAAGTGAAATATATGAACAAGATGAATAATGCTCATAAAACAGGCTCAAGTTCTTTCGTCTTTATTCCTTAACCCTGGAAAATCACTCTTCTAGTCAGCACGTAACTAGTCATAGGGTGTATTTGCAAGATACGGTACAGTGCCACATAAACGAGAAGAAGCGACGTAATTAGCCTCTTTCGGCCAAATTGTGAAGATAAATGAATAATATTTCTATAATTTATCGAGGAGTGTGTCTGCAACATTCTCATAGTGATAACTCGAAAAACGCGTTTTTCGAGGTCAGGTTTACCCGGTAAATCTTATGATTTACCAACCAATGTCGATATAAGTCCAAAATGCTACGAAACCAATATTTCTTTCGTACTTTTAGTGAAATTAATTGGCAAATCTTAACATTTTCTGTTAAGCTGCAGCCAATATCAGAAGTTCTATGTACAGACATGAAATCGCATGTATTATTGCAATAAAACGAGTGTAAAGGAAAGATTCTATACTATACGATTCTCTAACATGAGATCCTAGCTATCTTCGGTACAGAACTCTCGAATGTCCTGTAGCGAAGCTGTTTTGTCGCGTAATAATCCGTTTACCAGTTGTTTCCTCCGCACATAGTCGTTTAAATCAATTAAGCGTCTTGGTAGAGTATATCGTGCAATACGTTGTAGAAAGTTTTCTTCGGGTGATTCAATAAAGTTACAAATAGCTTCAAGATGCTAAGTGAATAATCATTTTCATAAATACTGTCGTATAGTGCATGCAAGTTCAGATTTACTGCTCTTTTATTATTATTAAATAATGAAGTCTTAAGCTTGAAGCTATTTAATAGCCATCATGTCATTGTTTTCGAATATAGGACACTCGAAAGTTTCCATTATGTGACAATTATAACATTATGATGTAATATTATACCCAATTTTGTTTCAACACGTTCATATCGGCGTTGCTATTTGTGTTTGTTGCTGCGACGCGGCGCCCGTATTCATGTTTATAATAAGTTTATAATATTGAAATATGTTTTTAAATAAATCCTACTTTTTTCAATTAATACACGTTAAATTTCCATTATTTAAATTTTCAACTATATAGCAATTTTTTCTAGTTACTAAACCAACTAAGTTTTTGGTGGTACGCACCGTCCGATGGAATATTCAAGTGTGAGCCACCGGCGGTACACGCCGGCGTGAACGTGTTAAGCGTATTTCGTTAAAAAGCGCAAACAATGGGCAAAAATAAAATGATACTAGCGGTTTTAAGCGGTTAGAGAACATGCTGTGGGTTATAGATTTTGTTATGCCTACAAATTCCCGAACGTTATGTAAAAAGACATCGACTTCTCACATGAACATTTAGTATCAAAGTCTTTCGGTAGAAAATCTGCTTTAGGCCAAGAAACTGAAGCTGAAGTAGCTCGTCAATACTAGCTGTCTTGATATGAATAGTAGATATTTTGGTTTACTGAGATCGGATATACAGCAAATGTTCTTTAAATTGTTTATTTGTAATAGCCTTCGACAACCACAGAAGGAACTGCGGGAAAGAGATGGTCCAAGACGAAAGATTATTTCAAAAAGTTCACTAAAAGAGGGGATGCGTAGAAAGAACTCGACTGATGAGTGTGAAGGAAAACTCTCTCTTCTGAATGATTAAAGTGATTATGAAGAATATTATGATGCAGAATGTTTTATTTGCACAGGTTTCTACTCTTCAGATGCACGTAATAAAGCCCACCAAAATTGCAACGCTCAAAAAACAGATTTCATATGCCCAATGTGTGAAGAAGAAAGAAAAAACGAACAGACGTACGGATTTCATATTAGGAACCCACTTTTTTAATTTGTGCCTTTTTATCATCTTTACCATTTTTATTTCGTTATGAAGAAACTGAAAATTTTCCAACTGTATTTTTCAGTAGGTTTCAAGAAAAGACATATTTTACTTTTAAAAAGTGTAGTGATTTTTAATAGAGGTGTTCTCATTCGAGAGATATGAATTTAAAAAAAAAACTCATATTAGACAATTTTATTATACCACGTTACATTACACAGATATTATTTTTACTCATACGTGCGCAATATTAACACGACATATGTATTCTTACGTATGTGTTGCTCGCCGGCTCGAAAGAATCTACTCAAAACCAATCTCACGCGTGAGCAAATTTATAAAACAATGTATTGTTTTGAACCACGATATAAATAATGCACAATGCTAAATAATGAAAGAGCAACATGAAAGATGAGGAAATTGTCGTTCTGCGAGACAGACAGAGATGAATAAAGTCTCGTTGTCTCTGCCTGAGACATTCATAGCACGTCACACACGCGCAGAACAAGAAGCTTTTTGTCCTCCATGTTGATTTTTGACGACTCAATTTTCGAACGGTTTTCTCTATGCTTCGGTGTATGTGTCAAAACATTGTTCATACGATCGTAGTTACTTTTTAATCCGCACTGTCTCGAACAGTAATTCATAGAATCTTTCCTTTATACTCATTTTATTTCAATATTAGCAGAAGAGAGCAGCGATAACGTGTAAGTTGAAACAAAAGGATTTGTAATACGTGTGTGCGTGTGCAAACTTGTTGCTCAACTAAAAACCTCGTTCATCGACTTATTAGACAGCGTCAGAACAAATAAAAACGCGATAGTTACGTCCCTACATGAAACTTGTAATATTTACCGCGGGTTATTGTGCGTGATAAATGTTTAGATTTGCCGAATAATTTCGGTAAGAGCATAAAGTAAATATTAGTTTCATAATATTTTGCACATGTACCAGTTCCGTATCGCATTCAGTTATTACACACTCGTCCATTTCTTCATCCATAACAACCATCGAGAATGGCCGTTTCTAATACTCTAAAGCTGCCATATGTCTTTTTCTATTTCTCTTTCTACGCTTTTCTCAACTTATTCACTCGGTCCAGCAATAATCTCCTGGCAGCCGTTACTACGTGTCGAAAACTAGCCGTTGTTTCCACTGAATCTATCTATCTGCCATGAGGTTTATTGTTTGCCATCGAGCCCCTTATTTTTCCCTTGTTTTGTGAGTACGTTCCGTACCTGCGAGTGACCTTCAGTTTGGCGGCGATCAGTTCTCATTTTGTTTACCAGTTTTTTCTACAAATTAGCAACGATGATCGCTGCCCTTGCTTCTTCACCGAAAATTCTGACTGACGAATCCGCTTCCCGCAGGGAGGACTCCCTTATGTGAGTCTATGGGGGCTGGCAAACCCACGTTCCCGCAGCCAGGGAGGACCGTCGGGGTAAGCGTCCCGCTTACGTGAGTCCTCTATGTACACCGCAGGGAAGGTCGCCAGGAGAGCGACCTTGGGTAGTAGCGTACCCACGATCCTGATGCGAAGGGTGAGACCGTCGGGATATGTTGCCGGGTACGATGTACCTTACGGCTCCCGCTAACGTGAGTCTCATATCTGGGTCTGCCGAGCACGGTTAGCAGGTCGCCGGCCGGCAGAGACGTGGCGGTACATCCACAAGATAGTCCCACCAATGACTAAGAATGGTACCACAGGGGTCGAGTGTAAGCCTAGAGGGTGTAGCGAGCCCTCGACTCCAATTATAGGTTTGAACTCGTGGTGGCAGTGGTTGATGGCCAAGATGCTGGTAAGAGGGTCGATTTAAGGGGTATTGGCTCCCCCGAATGGCCTTTGGCGGGTGAGCAGCGTCCCACCTGCTCCGGAACCGTCCCGGGAGACGGTAGGGCTTAGAAAGCGCCCCGTTCGACCTGAGACGAGTGAAAGCCCCTGCAGGCCTAACTAATCCAGGTAGCATGATACTGGGTACCTTGTGCGCTAGTTGGGCGTAACTCCAACCCCTATGGCCCTAGGGGTGCCCGAGTACTGTGTAGCATTATAGCCGAGGAAAGCACCCGTTACCAAAAAGCGACAACTTGACGAATCCGCTTGTCCCATGTTCTAGACACGCCAATCTCAAGTTTTCATCTTTTCCACGTGCACTCGGCTCTCCACACAAGACGCACAGCAGAACCAGACCGTTCCGCGTACACTTAACATTCATCCGCACATTCAGTTTTTGAAGGTGTATTTTGTAAAACGTATAGCTATGTTTAAACTCTAAAACCCTGTGTTAGATTTTATCTAAATATACTTCCATCGTAATGGAAGTAAGGAATCAAGTATTTTACATACAGTTAAAGAAAAATTGTTTAAAGTGACATAAATCTTGAATGATCGTTTTGATAATTCTTGAAACGCTGTTCCAAACTTAAACCTGAATTATCTGTGTGGCCAGTGCTCCTCTGACTGTTGTTTGAGAATTGACTGAAAATACTGACGACATACATGTGTTGTCGTCGGTCATTGCGGCCAGATATTGTATATACATATGCTATGTCATCTATCCCGAATGTGTTAAATTTGAGACATTGAAATATCTGATAAACTAATGGTTTTTCGGTATAATTATATTAATACCTTTTTGTAAAGAATGTCCAACTGGATCAATTACTGCTCTAGAAAATACATATACGATACCATTTGAAAAACCTAATGTCACCTTAATATCTCAAAAAATATAAGAAATTAAAAAACCAACTTTTAGTCGCCTGATGATCAAGTCTCTCAAATACATTCGAATATAACTTCAGGTGGTCACTCTTACTGACTCAAAAATTTACAATTTTATTAACAAATGTTTTCGCCTACGCCTTTACTATAAAGGATCTATTACTTTTTTATAATTATATATAACTTTTACTATTGTTTACTATCATTATTAAAAATGATGGTAATATTTAAGTCCAGCAAATAGTCTTTATGTATATAGGCGAAGAATGTTCTAATACGTGCCTAATTACGTATGCTAAACTTACTTCAAATATAGAAAAATTATTTTTACTCATTTTAAAGCACACGATTCTTTTATAAACTAGGATACTGTATGTACGTGTCAAATGGTCATTCTGCAATCCCACAAATTTCCGTTAAATTTGTAAAAAAGTTGCAAAAAGTTTTCATCATAGATATACATAGTTTTCATAAATATTTGTTTCGAGAAACGAACGATCTGGGTCGATCAAAAGAGGTTGGTAACAAATAGTAGTACATTGTCATGTAAAGAAAAAAACACAATGTAACAACTCTTCGTTATGTGTAAAATATTGTATTTCGCTTTACTAGGTAGGTCACAGTACAATTATAAACGTATTTCTTCGAATAAATGCACCGCTATTTGTTATCATAGTTTATTGCTTTCTAGAAATGTTCAAAAATATTTCTGTCGATTATTTTTATCGTACAATATAAACATCAACTTTTATCTATAAAACGGCATTTGAATTTTTGAGTTTCATCCCATTTGTTACAAAGTTACGATCGTTTGAATTTAAGGATTATCAAATTTTTGCTTTGTTCACTCCATACACCAACTGTCTTTTTTACTACTTTCCCATCATATTACCGATAAAAGATTGTGCTGCTTCTACAATTTCTTGGAACCTGTGCTATAGAATGATGTGCTATAAATATTTTTGGTGCCTGAGTTACACAAAAATTGATCATTCCCTACCACCCTCCTTTATTACTGCAACCATTAAGAAAGAAAAAAAACTGTCAAAACGACCATTGATTCTGATTGACGATAACTTCTTTCACAGGAACGAATTAAGAATATAATGGACTGATTCGAATTAATCATTGAAAATTGAGGGTACCGTGGACTGATTAAGATTTGGCATTGAATAATGGAGTAGCTCTTGAAACTTTGGAAGGTAACATCAGTCAACAACCCATTACTTCAACTATTCATTTATTCGCTTGTCAATCTTTTGAAAAAAGTCTCGTTATAAAGGTCTATATGCATCGTTATCTCTTAATTGCATTTTACGCTTGATTGCTCATACACGAGTACTCGTTGCAGCTGCAAATTTTACTGCAATTTTCAGTAACGTCCATAGTACGAAATGCTGCCGTTTCTTTAATCGATGATTACTAATTTAACTTTGATTTCTTATTTTAAGCCTAGCGGTACATGGTTTTTATTTTCCACCATGTAGGAAATATGCATTGTATGTATGTTGGTATTACATATTAAAAATTTATGTGCAGAACTCCGGCAATATCCGTTTTTCAAAATGAACGTAATACATACAAATTATTATTTCTCGCCGATTTCTAATACATTTGAAATTGGAAAGCTTTTTAAAATCTGGCTGATGTGGTAAAACTTATCGATTTGCTCACTTTAACCAGACATTGGATTTTAGAATTATTTGTACTAAAACTGATAACGAATTTAATTTAAGTTGATCGAGTAGTATAATTTCCTGAAATTTATATTACTTTTAGTTGTACTATTTCATATAAGGTAATATGGTGAGTTACGTTCGTGTGGTATCTCGAAATGATAGTTTTTTATGTTATCTACTTATAGAGGGTATTAATATAAAATAATTTATTACGATATTTTCTCTATTTACTAATTTTGCAGCAAAAGAATGCCTTGTTATAAAAATATAATATAAAATAAAGTTATTAAAAAATTAATATATATAAAGTTACAGCGAAAAATTAAAAAATTATTTTATTTATAGCCTTTCTAGCTTAGAATCAGATATTCAAAATAATAGTTCTTTTATGCATTATTTAGGAAAAAGTCATGAATAAAAATTAATTTTTATTTAAATAACAGCTAGTTATCAATAAATTTCATCAAAGAAATTTCTCAAAAAATAAAGTGGTTAAAAAATATTAATTTTTAATCGACCTTATTATAAATAACCAATATGAATGACTGAATAAAATTTCTTTTGCCTACCAGTAATCATTACCCATGGCCAGAATTTTATTTCGGTTGATTATTTTAATTATTGAATAAAATTGTTTATTCGGTTATCGATGGCGACAACAATTTTTTCTGGTTATGCTCGACTATCATCGGTTGTTACTGACATTAGTGATAACTGATACTCTTAATTACACTTAATATAAAAATATTTCATTATATATCTTATATATCTTACCAAGTAAAAAAAGGGCAGTTTCACTAAAAATTTCCATGGAACTTGTTTGCACAGATAAAACATCTCCTTGATAAAATAATTTATTTGATAAAATAAGGTAATTAGTTTCTGAACAATTAATAATTAACAAAAATAAATAATTAATTCGCCTATATGTGATCAAACCCCAAGCAGTTGTAGTATCATATCGCTGTCTCTATAAAAGGTTCCACCTTGAGTCATATGTTTCCGTGTCTAATCAGTAATTGGTTTGGATGTGAGTGTCTCTGAAACCGAACCAGGATGACCCTCGAATCTTCCAAGATCGCTTTCTCATCTTTCACTCTTTTTTTCTTAAGTCATTCCGTTATAAATTTTCCTGGTTGGACGATCGCTGTTCCTCTAGCTCGCTGATCGATCCAATTCACGAATCACTCCTTTCGTAAATCTTTTTCTATTAGAGATATCTGTTATAAAGTTCCTATTTCCTTTCTTTCCTGCTGTCATTACCCCCTTGTTTTCCTCTCTTCGTTTGTATCTAATTTCCGCCTTGGGAAAACCAATCATGTTCACTCCTTTCGGGGTGAAACCTATGTTCATTATAATCTTACTAGTATAGTAACTTTATTTATTTGGTAGATGGATTTATTTGCAGTGATTGAAACAAGAAACTATGACCATTTAATCAGAGCTATTTCTTAATGTAGCAATGTAATACAAGTAAAACAACTAAATTTGTCCAACTACTCAACTTCTGAGTGACAACTCACGACTCGCAACAATCGACAACTCGCAACTCACTCGCAACTAACTGCATTGTACAATAGTTCGTACTCCAAGCGAGTTTTTTCTTATGATTTTTCCACGATACTACTGTGGGAAAGTATAGTGCTAGTAGGTTTGGTAATGGTATGATTTGTTTCAATATCGTTCAACACGGTTCGTCACAACGGTTCCAACGCTTTTTATCACGCCATCATCCTTGACAACGCTGACGACACTTACCCCCCAACTGCCTAACAGCTACCTCTTACACCATGGTTCCGGTATACTCGGCACGCCCATGTTCCACAGACGTGGATGATCCATGGTCAAGTAGGCCTTCTGAATTACCCAGGGTTTTCCCCGATACTGCACTACACTAGCGTAATCGCTTTTCTTCTTCAAGTAATGTTCGTTTCGTACATCTTAGGCATATCCGCGATATGGTCTGCTTTGTCTTCTTCATTCAGTTCTTTGTCTAATACTTTTTCTTTAACCTTGCCTTTATCTACTGCATTTTTTAATTACTTTCTCTAACCGTCCTTACCTCTGCCTTTGTCGATTAGCTTTTTAACTATCCATTATTGCGTATTTTCCGATGGAGCTTCTTCGAATCTTCATGGCGTCGTTTCGTTTTTCCTTGTTTCTCCTTGGTGTCTCGTCCGAATATTTTTTCCTCCTTCAGTTGTCTTATCCTCTCATTATTTCTTTGCTAATCGGCCGTTTTCGCGTCGTGTTATTCCAACTTCCACTTGTCTCTTGACGCCTTCCTACTTCGTTTCTTCTGTTTCCTATCTTTTCTCCTTTGTCTTCTTTAGTCTCTTCGATGATTTTCATTTTCCTGTACTTGAGGTCTTTTCCGATTCTCTCTTCTCCAGCAGAAGTTTTCACAGATCTATCTTCCTTTAGCCCTTTCAGCAGGTTTTCCATCAAGACGTCATATTTATTTCTTATTAACGCTTTTATTTCGTCTATTATTTTTTCATTCGACTCATTCCTTCTTCCTGCAACGACATTTTCCACTTTTAAACTTTCAAACATTGCTATATAACGAACGCGTGTTCTGTTTTCTAGCTACTCATGATCGCTATTTTTTCCCCTTTATCTAAATCTAAAATCTTAATTTAGACTTATTACTAATCATATCACTAGATACAGGAGAATTGAAAGATAGCTTTCTCTTTATCTTAGTTTTTATTAACTTATCGTTCTTTTTTCCGCGTTCTTCGCCCAAGTTTCACTTTGCTCTTCCCTCGCACGTCCGCTCGAGACAGCGTCCCAAACGACTCTCTCACAAACAATCGTCGAATCACGTTAAAAACTGACTTTTCGGATTTCGAGTTTATGATCCGTCGTTAGGAGTTTGAGAACTACGTGCGAAAATCTGAAAATTCTAACTACTAATTCTAACAAACTAATCAACAATATGAAATCAAGAGAAAAGGTACTACTCAAAAATACCTGTGGCGTATAATTGCACCATAAACCGTTCCAATAAAAGTCTATCAATATGCAGTGATTATATTAATATTCAACACCTTACAACGTAACGTGTCCGAGATGTTTGTTTATAATAGCGCAAAAGAATTGATTGTATTTTTAATGTGTTAAATCGAACATTATAGTTCGATATTTATACACATACTCTTTTAAATAACGGATAAAAAAATATGTGCATTAAATGAATCGAGTAGAGAGGACTGCAAACAAATCATCTACAAAAACGCACTTTAGCACGCTAAGAAACACAATGAATTCTTTTACTATTATAAACTCTATTACAAACATGTACATGTATAGTAAGTGATAATATCTCGATCACTATGATATCCGACGTGCTTCTCTATTTTATAGTTACTGAAGTGTTTGTCAAAAGATGCAGAGTGCACGAACGCTTGGATTTAGTTCGACTTGCAAACAGCAGAGGCATCTGAGAAGAGTGTCCGCAAAATGTTCGCCACAACGTACCGGTGTGAACGACTCTTTAACTTGTCATCGTGAACAGTTGTACTGGATGATAAGGGCAAAATCGGAATATAAAATTGCAGGATGGACAATGGTAGTTTTGCAAGAATTGTCCTCAGGAAAAAATCCCTCTAGTGACAAATGTAGGAAAGCTGAAACGGTATCTACTGTATAATATGTATAAATAAATATTTGATGACTTTCTATATAGGGTGTTCCTTTGAGTAATGTCATTTAGATATCTCTTGAATTTGTGAAGAGGCAAAGAATATAATATTTTATTCGTAATTTGTTGGTAATTTGTTATCATAGGACCCTGAAAGACAATTTTATTCCCGGAGTCACGATTTTTATAATTTTACAAAACTATCGCTGCTTTTTTACATACATTTACATATCATTTTCTATCGCACCGAAAAAATACGATAAAATTCGTTCAGATGTGTGTACACGTACAATAAATCATAACATACGATAACTAACTCACTCATATGGCAAATCCATTTAAATACCCTCATTGGAGCTTTTTTACAATGACAATTTAATTTACCGTTTGTTATTTAAAAAAGTATGTGTATAAAATGAACAAAGTAAATGTTTCTTATCAACTACAATGTTCGATGTAACACATTTAAAAACACAATCAATTCTTTTGCGATATTATAAACGAATATATACAGAAATATAATATATCGGACATGTTATGTCATAAGGTGTCGAATATTAACTTCTTAGGTACGATGCACCACTATTGTGGCTTTCGCGGATGTCATCTTATATTACGACGCGCCACTATGGTGGCTCATTGTAATGGCATAGCTCACCGTTTGAACTAAATGATCTTTTTCATTTGTCTTGCTTCACGCTTCTTTTGCCCTCACAACGTTTTATAACAATGTTAACAATATACAGATAGAATATATAGCCTTTGTTTTTGATACGCCAGTATCGGGTACCGATTGTTGCTTTTCGTTAAAATAAATATACCATTATTAGATGCTCTTTTTAACATGCGAATCCGTATCCTTACAATTTTTTAGAATCTTCAACATCAAAATGTCGCTTCAAAATAGGAAACGAAGAGTAACTGGAAAAACAATTGTGACGTGGGTCTATGCGTCGTACCGTGTTTTAAAATGTATCACACTCAATTGTATTATTAATTATTAAAGTAAATTATTAAAGTTAAAGTATATGCATCGTATCTTTAAGAAAAATTATAATTTAATTATCAAAAACTTTATTGCAATATGCTTGTGTAGGGAACAGCATTATCCGTCACACATTACAGTGCTGTATCGTTTACGCGTAATTCGCGTCAAACTCTGTCGTGCAGAGAAACAGCTCCGCATAAAATTCAACCTGAGGTTTAACCTGAGAGGTTAATTTAGTCACTGTATATTGATAGGTTTTCATTGGAACGGTTTATGGTGCAATTATACGCCACAGATATTGGAACTGCCAACTCTTCCTTGGTTTGCCATTGTGACAAGTACGTCCGATTTCTTTTTAGCTTTCTTGATTCTGTTCTATAGTAATCGTTTAGCGTGTTATGGTTGAATGGGCGTCTATCTACAACTTATATCACGCTTGTATACTTTTGTTCCATCATTCTCTTATCTCCTTTGTCCTGTCCAATTTATTTTTATTTAAGTCGGCACGAAAATCTCTTACTTTTTACGTTCTAGTCACATTTTGCGCTGAATGCAAGCGAGAAAGTTTCCATTGGATATGGAGTTTGATAATGTTGTACCACTTGGCCATTTTGTAATTTTATGTAATAAAAAATATAGCTACACAGAGTTGAGGTGTTGCTTAAAGTTCCCTATAGAAAGTTTCACGCAATACCAAATGCATGTTGGCGAAAGAAGATATTAGATTTGGCCTAATTTTTTAGGCTTCCAAATTCTTTCTCGTTTTGAGTAATTTATTGGGAACGGTACATCGACACACTGATGGATTAGCAGCGGTCATCTGTAATGTAAACATGTATAGTATCGGGGAAATTCAGGTATAAATTTTTCCTCGACTATTTACAATTTATTTGCAATAAATTGACTGTACAGATATTAATTAGACAGAAAACGATGGTTGTTTAACTGGAACTAAATACAAAAATCGTACTTTATCTCAAACAACTCTCGCAACTCAACAACGCTAACGACTCTATCTCTCAAAAACGCTAACAACTCTCGCAACTCGACAACGCTAACGACTCTACTCCTCGACTTCTAGACTAACTCTGACTCTCGATTCACAGTCACTTTTCGATTCGCACACTCTGACCTCTCGGTCAACGCTCCTTGAACCCAAAATCGTCCTTCTCCTCTAGCGTTCGTTTCTTTTCTCTTTAATCTCACCACGCCGATGTTCCGCAAGAACTAGGTGACCTTAGTCACATAGGCTTTCTTCGATGTAAACTAACAACTGAAGGCCAGACGACACTGTTTTTATGATTCCATCGATCCCCAATTAGGCCTTTTTTCACGATACTACACATATGTTTATTTACATTCACTGGGTCTTTGCCGCAGCCAATCTCGACAAACATAGACACATTTAACTATAATCTTTGAAGCTGAAGATCATTTCAAAGTAACGTTATCATACATACCTGGACGTATTTTATAATCAGCTACACGATAACAATAGAAAAGATGAAAAGAATGTAATGCGTTGCGTGCAAAGAAACGTTGATAACCTGGTAAACTGTGCAAAAGCAATCTATTTTTTCTTTTTTATTTGGAAGAATTTACATAAGTAAATTATTTTGGCGTGGTACTATAACGTGTATAATAGGTGATTATCGCATGTTTGATTCTAGCTGAATCTAATGTTTAAATCTAAAAAGCAATCTTGGCAAAGAATTATGTCGCATATTTGTCCCGCGATATCCTTCAAATTGCGTATAAAATACTTTTACATATTTTTCGATGAAACGCTGAATTGATTTGTTTTATTCTCCTAGCTCCTAACAATATCATTTACATATATCACTTCGTTATACAGGGTGATCGGCTACAATTGCAAAAAGATTTAAGGGATGATTCTTGAAACCAAAGTAAAATGAAAATAACTTGCCTTATATAAATCATAGAGAAGACGATTATGACGTTTAAAGACGTAAACCATCCTATGCGTTTTTTAAGAATAATTAAAATTAAAATTAGACGTTATACCTGCCTAGTCAATAAACTCCATAATTCCGCATAATTCATGGAATTTTCGAGTACAGAGGATTAAAGTTTCCTCTAATTCTTTGCCTCCATAAATAATTACTAAATAATAGCATACACGAACAATGTTTATACAAATTTCACACACACATCGCGATTGTCTCGTCCGTAGCAAAATCACCGCGAAAATCAACATCACAGTTCACAGAAAAATCAATCATTTTATATTACAATACATGTTGAACATGGCCTCTGTTTTCCTGCAAACAAAGTATACAATAAGCACGACACAACAATACGCAGTGTATACACTGCACACTACACGCCCAAATCACTCGCGTTGGAGCTAGATAAAAAAGATCTAAAAAATAACGAGGAATGGAAAAATAGGGCAGATGAAAAAGTTCAAAGTTAAAAATAAAAAGAAATCTACAGCGGAATAAGTTAAGCCTGTACTAAATCTACAACTGACTCCAACTTTATGTTTATAGAGTTCTCCTGACGTTTCCCTTTAATTGTCGAAAAGATTCTGCCATTCCAGGATTGTTCTAGCCTTTTGCCAGATTTCTAAAATCGCTAAACATGTTACGCAACAAGGTGGTAGCGGAGAGTTCAGTCGGAAAGAAAAATTTACCATATTCTTCGCCAACGCTTTTGTCCTCTTTGCAAAATGAAATTAATCAGAAGCAGTTACGATAACTGAGGTGTTTCCTTTAGAAGCACGGTTAGGTTTATCTATTGAGAAAACGAACAGGCTGCTCACCAGACGTGTTTGAAGATGGTTAGAACTACATTGCAACGACAGTATCATTTCAGCAACGAAAACGACACAACTGTCTACAGAAGATGTCTACTATTATGTCGCGATATCAGTCAAGTCAAAGATACACAATGTAATATACAAAATTCAATGCGACCTTAACTTTTTGATCAGAAAAAATTTGTCAGAAATTTTTCATATTGCAATTTGTAGCCGGCTAGAAGCTGATTCATCTTTGTTTGAATCTTCTTTTTGTTTTCTTTTTGTCAGATTACCGGAAATCCCTGAAAAATCGTGGCAACAGCCATAGCATACGCTCTGTGAAATCTCAACTTCTGCAATCACTTTGCTGTTAAGCTACATCACAAATAAAGAAATACAGTAGCTCTTTGAATTGAGAGCCTGGTGATACGTCGCAGGTTGCTAGATGCAGCAAGAGGATTGCACTGGTGATCCAGTGGAGAATCTATGGAACGACGATTTCTTGTTTTCAGCCAGATGGCTTCGTTTTATCGCACGCGATAAAGAACGCACAGAGACAGAGTTTGCATCCCCAAAAGGGACCAAATTCTGCAAAAGATGATACCTACAGCAAAATACTGACATTCGCGGACGATACGGCTGTGCTAGTCAGGCACACTGATTCAGAAACGACAGTCACATTACTACAAGAGCATATCGCAAAAATAGAAAAATGGTTGCAAGATAAACAAATGAAAGCAAACCCCAGTAAATGCAACCATACTATATTTACACTACGAAAACGCAAATCATCAAATATCCTATTGAATGGCACGCACATAACACAAACAAAGCAAATTAACTACCTGGAGCTCCGCTTAGACCCACAACTTACATGGAAGCAATATATTAAAACAATTACAGACAAAATATGGAAAAAAAGAAGACTAGTCTAAATTCTAAACTCAGCGTAGAAAATAAATTAAAAATTTAGAAAACGATAATAAAATCAATTTGGACGTACGGAATACCAGTATGGGGGGCAGCAGCAATGAACCGCATAAATAAAAATAAAAAAGCACTCGGAACAATAGTTAACGTCCCATGGTATGTCAGAAACGAGGATTTACGCAATGACTTAAAAGTATCAGTAGTCAAGGAAGAAATCGGCAGATACGCAAAAGAATGCAAAGAAAGAAGGCTGCTGAAACGAACAAAGAAGAAAACATGCCACCGATCTCGCTACAGAAATAAAATAGACAAACTGGAAGAGGGTATCCTCCTGGGGTTAGCCATCTGCATGTTATTTAGTAATAAAGTTAGGAAAATTTACCAAATGTCTAGCTGGACAGATTGTAAAGCACAAATTGAGAATAAAAAAAAAGAGATGATACCTGAAATTTTTTGCGCGTACTTATAAAAATTCTTATAAAAATCTCCAAATTTGTGGAAAACAGATTTTTTTCGCATATGATAACGATCCTGGTAATCGGATCGCAAAAATTTTAGAATGAGAATTGTAGGCATTAAAAATATCTATCAAACGAGACGTCACACGTTAAGATTGATTGATTCGTTGATCCATAAGGGAAGAAGGATTTTATTCTAACCATGTGCTCTTTCTCTATCTTTCCAGTCTGTATAACAGACCACAATAAGTACATCTCTATATATAAACATATTTGATAAATTTTTCATTAATATATTTAACTAAAATGTTTTTCACAATTGCTAAATATTTTCTTCTTAGAAGAAATAAATTGCATACGATTTTTAAGTTGCTAGACATTTTTAGTTAAAACTGGTACACTGGTAGTTTACCTTTGTTTTATTAATGCTCTTTTACAGGTATCGCGTTTAATTCTTATTTACTTTATGAGGAAAGGTCTATAATAATCTTGTATCTATAACAAAGTTCCATTTCGTCGTTCTGCTGTTTAAGTATTCGACACTTAAAATATATAAATTTTTCGATACGGCGAAATAAGTAAAACAAAAACAAATCTAGTCTTGTCTACTTTCAGATCATCAAGTAGTGTGCCAAACTGTCATCGCAAAAGTGGTTAATTCTCATGGCAGCACGGAAACTCGCAGCCCTCTTCACCGCAGTTCTGCATCTTTGCTTATGTGAGTGAGTTTTATTTTCTCCGAATAACTGATTACTGATTTTTCCACAGTATATTCAAAATCACACATCGCCAACTTATACTTGTAAATGTCAAATCACATTTGCGATTTAACAGAAAGCACTGATCGTTTGAAAATAAACTCCGCGTAGACGCACGAAAGAAACGAGAATAGCTGTATGGAATAAATTAAAATTTCGCGTTACACAATTGCATCGATTACTGTCGATTAATTTTTAGGATGAAACGACGGATATATCGGGTAGTGTATGAAAATTTACATGCGTATCTTATAAAAGAAGTCCAAGTTTAATTTTATTACTCGAATGACATCTAGAAAGTAATTACGATGATTAAAAAGAATAGTGATTAGAATTCAGTTTCATCGTTGTTATTAACAATGATCAGAATAAATATATTTTTTCCACTACAGCACATAATTAGACTTTTAAAGCAGTCAATACGTTTAGTGTCACCATTGTACAGTAGAATAATTACGGGAGAGGTGCGTCAAAAATTGAATAATAAATACTATTTGTAAATATTGTAATAGAAAATTTTTATAGGGTTAGGTACCGTTAGTTGAACATTTTATGCATTTTTATTGAAATCAGCTAAAGTTTTAATGTATACTAATGGGGTCAGAAGAGAGCTCCGCCCGATAGTCGTTAAGCAATTTATTCTGACCTTGAATAATGCACGATCCGTGCCGTCTATGCCCGAAGGACCACCTAATTACGACGTATTGGGAACGTTATACTAATTGTGTCTCCAAAATGAGACTAGCTGAACTTTACAACGTGGTGAAATTTACCAAACCGACTGAAGTTTGGTCCTTTTGCTTTTAATCTGACTGATGGCTTTTTGGCTTCTGACTTCGACTCGAAGAATCAAAATTGTTACGCTGGTCACATTCCTCCCACCCAGGAGTCATCCTCCTGATCTAAAATCTTCAAAATTGCTAATTAGCTCAGCATCTCCGCGAGACTTTGCGGCTCTCTCCCAGCAATCCGTTCTTCTGCAGTGGAGGTAAAGTGATTTCGGGTATCATCGAATGTGGCCTCTTCCGATTACTGTGAGAGATCCTCTCCAAGTCTCAGCAATTGATGCCAGTATTTGACATCAGCGCTTGACACCAATCGAAACCTTTCCGAATACTTAAAGCCAATTCATCGGCAAGTCAGACCAACCCGGAAGCATCTGCTTCCATTTATTCTATTTATACGGAACTGTTTCTCCGTTTGAGAAGTCCATTCTGTACAAATATATGCAACCGTTTCCATCAAAGTTAGGTTCAAGGCCCATTTAGCTGAGATTAGCACAGGATTGCCTCCCGAGCAATTTTTCGAAAGAGTCCATCAGGGGCTGTTCTCTCCCCTCTCCTAGTAAAGAGTAGGGGTACGACAAGTGGCGACACTGTTATTCCTAATTGGTTGTTACAATGACTACAGACAAGCGGGATATTTGAAATGACTAAACTCGACGTGTCTTTTTATTTCGCTTTACTCTCTATCTATATATTACCAATAATGTTTTCCAAATTATTTAAATCAAACTTATAGGATTAAAAAGTTAGGAGATAAGAAATATAATGTAATTATGGCTTCGTAAGTGACATATTCCAAATATATCACAAAGGTATAAGTTTCATAAATAAGTTACACAAGTATTTATTACAAATAAATATGTTACAAGTAATTTACAAAGATATTTGATATATTCTCAAGTCTAAACAATTTTGCGACTATTGGCTCGGCATTGCCGATAACCAGATCTCACCACAGGGAAGTTATTGTGAATGGAGATTCGTAGAAAGTTTTCACGCAAGTTACCGATCGTTACTGAAGCTTGCCGAATGGACATTTAAATTGGTTGTGTCGTTTCATCTCTACCTATAAGTTGTTTCTTTGCCAGGAGGGTTGCCTTTTTTGTTATATATCCCTACTCTTGCCGCTAATGCATGACACCATTGGCTGATCGTCACATTATTGTTTTTAATTTCTGCTTGTCAGTTGTCAGTTTGTAAACTTATTACGATTGCAACCAAAATTTATTCGTATGCCGAATAACAGAAAAGCGATAAAAAACAGTAAATACAGGATTAACATTAAACGCTTAATATTATAACGTTGAAAAAGTAGACGTATTTGGTTATTAACATTTTACAGAAATGCAACATTTAACGATCTTATTCACGTTTTTCAACATTTCAAAAACATTTTTATTTGTTTCTTCAATTATTATTCAATCAGCTGAAAACTAACTTGCAGACGCATTTAATCACCAAACATCCTAATTAAAAAAATTTTTATCGTAAATAATAAATAATTTGGGAGGAATGTATAATAATACTTTGCCAGCGTATTCTACGCATAAAAATGAGAAAAAAGTGTCATACAAACGTAGGCTCAAAAATGCTTTGTTAAAAGATAATAACTAAAGTTCGAAATAACGTTATCCGGCGTGTGCGAGACTCGATAGAACTAGAATACTTGAGCTTTTTTTCACAAATTAAAAGGATTAGCTTACTAGATGAAAAAGTACTAGAGTTTGTACAACTTTTTTATCAGAGCCTGTAATGAAAATTTAAACTATACGTACTGTAGATTTATGTGAGTTATATACATGCTGAAAATTTTATCGAAATCGGTTGATGCAGAAACAAGCGGTATGCGTCGAAAGGCGTAAAAATCTTTAGATTTATTACAGTTATAGGCCAAAAATCGTGGCAAACTGCGATTTTCATCATTTTTAACCGTTTGTAGCTCGTAGCAACGTTA
The DNA here is from genome assembly GCF_014825855.1 of Bombus pyrosoma. Lineage (NCBI taxonomy): Eukaryota > Metazoa > Arthropoda > Insecta > Hymenoptera > Apidae > Bombus > Bombus pyrosoma. The sequence continues at coordinate 5,221,717 of NC_057786.1, read as the reverse complement.
ACCGATTTTGATGAAATTTTCAGCGTGTACATGACTGACATACATTTACCAAACATATTTTCTACGTATATAACTCTATCTCTATACTACAAATGTGTTTGTCAACGCTTACATTAAAGATTAGATGAACTTGTCGAATAGTTCCATTCCGAACAACTTTTTTCTACACGTATAACGGGTGTCCGGTCTTGGTTTTTGATTTATACATAAAACTATGTTGGTATGATATATGTGCTTTCTTTGTATATTTTATACATGCAATCTTTGTTTTAAATCGTCCGTTTATACCGCCACCTTTGAAATAACCTAACCCTACCTACCTCTTTCCATTTGGAATTCAGTGGCAGGAATTTTTATTATTTTTTCCATTGTTTATACACCACTATGAAGATACTGAAGAAAGTTTCGTTAAAATTCATGAGGAGGTAACACATCGACAGATTCACGCGACATACAGTCGGAGACAAAAGTAAGTGGACAGGCAGTGGAAGTCAGTATGAATAAAGTTTAATCGAATTAGTACTAGTGTTATATACTTTAGTTTTATTTATTATGTGCTCTTATGCTACATAGATTATTTAGTAAATAATTGAAATTAATATTCACAATTTTTTGTAAACCAGCTTTATTTAACGAAACTTCACTGATATATATTTTCATTATCCACCATTCGTCTTTGTCCACCGGCTGTATATGATACCGAACGTACTTCTACGTTTAATTCGATTTTATTTCTTTAATGATAAAATCATCGGTATTGCAGGTATTTAGTACCGGTTGTGCGACACATACGCATAGACAAATTACCTTATGGACCTCTGTGGCTCAACGTGACTACCATACCGACGTAGAAATTCGATATTGATTTTAGCGTCCTCTACTCGTAAACGACAGTCACATGATAAAGTACTTGTTAAAGAAGTATTAGCAAGAGCCAAACAGCATTCATGTGTAAATGCATGTGTACCTATAGAGAGTGGAGACGTTTGATTCGTACGATCGAGGCAATTGCAGACTCGATGAAGTGACGATTTGTGTCGCGCGAATATTTCTTGGATACTTTAATAATAAGTATATGTTTATATTAAATTACAGGCACATATATATAAAGAAATAAGCGATTGAAAAAAGTGGCGGTGGCGTTGCATGCTCGCAGCGAACAAACATTGCTTATATATTAAATTGAGTAGTATCAAACATTTTTATTATTAAACAAAATAATTTCAAAGTTATAAAACATCTTTAAAAGATTCTTTCACAAAAATAGATCATAGATGTACATATTTTAAAAAATATAGTTTATTGGTCACATGCTCGTAATTTGCAGCTTATCTCACGCAATAATAGTTTACATTGGGCTCATTCATTTAGAAAACATTTTTCAGTGATTGTTATAACACATGTATTTCTTTTTATCTTTCTGACGACCCATTGCATCTAAAACTGGAGGAAATTAACTGCCTGCTGTAAAGTAAAACGCAAAAAGGGGAAAGAATTCGCAAATTAATTATAAATAAATCAACTAATTGATTTTAATGAAACTAATTGCGAAGATACAGCTGCGAGGAAGTTAGTTTCATAATTATTTTACGACACTTAACTTGCTTACCTGTTTGCCTGTATCTCGCTACTGTCCCGACAAATATTCTTAGATTTTCAGTTCTTTCACAGATTTTTATCATTTTAGAGGGACCCGCCATGGAATGTATTGTTCTTAGCACAGTAAGCGTAACAATGTTTTCGTGTTCTGTTGGTAACGTTGTAAGTGACACGAAAATGGTAACGGGGTTCTAGAGCGCCAGAAATTTAAGCCAAAAACGTACATTGCGTAGTCTATAGAGATAAGTTACATATCTTTATATTTTCAGATGTAAATATAAATTATATATCTATTATAAATAAATTTGTTTTACGAGGTAAACTTTTTCCGATACTTTCAGAAACACACATAATCGAAACTTTGAGAAATTTGTTAGAAGAATGCAAACAACGAATATACCATTAAACAATTACGTAATAATCAAACTAAAGTTCACACCTCATAGTATTATAGAAAAGTAGCCAAATGCTAATTCTTCGCACATATTAATTTAAAGTTACCATTTCATCGTAACGAAGCATCTTGCGCAACTTAATCATAGCACAAAGGATATAACCTAAAAAATACGAAAATGGTACCGCGCTGGGGGTAACCATCCACATGCTATTCAATCACATGTTACAACATTTTACCTAATGTCCCACTGGACAAATTGTAAAATTAAAAACAGACAATAAAAAAAAACTTAATCATAAGATACGTTTGATAAAAAACATAATTAAAAATGTTACAGAGAAACTGCTCCCACTACTTTTTATCGATCTTCAGAAAACAAAAAAGAATCTGTGGCATCGAAAAAATATTATTATCTCATTCCAACTACTATGATCAAACAAAGAAACCAATGCATCAGGTGGTAGGAATTTGGCCATGCAAAAATTACTGCAATAAAATTTCAGTCTGCGTGAAATGCCAAAAATCACTTCAACGCAAAACGAAACACGAAAACAAATACAAAAGTAGTGTCGTACGGAAAGTTCTACAAAATACAAAATAATATATCTACTAAACTGGTAGTTTTTCGCAATTGGTACGTTAATAACTTTTTATAAAGAATCGCGAGCTGCATTGAACAATGTATTAAAAAGTATATGATCCTATTTTCTAGAAAAATATAAGGTTGACTTTATGCTCCCGGCTACGGAAAAACTGGCCAACCTTGAAGCTATCCAACTTTTATCTGAAACATTTTCCGATCAAATTTAATAATAATAAAAGTGCTTCAGCTTCGCCTCTTAGATGCCTCAGCATGTGCGTCAATTAAATAACTAAAATTTGTCAATATCGAAATAATTGTCAACATTTAAAAATTCATGAAAGAGGGGCGGTGAGCAGAAATTAAATTTGTATCACGATCGTCGTGGTAATGCGATTGCAGATTTATGAAATCATACGATGAAATTCGTGAAATCAAATGGTGTTATTTCATCGTCGATGTACTTGCAGAATTTGATGGAAATAATTTTTATATTGCGGTAGAATGGCGTCGTAACGACCCTGCAACAGCAATGCATCGTCATAGTTGGGCGTAGAGGAGTTTGTAAAATCCACTTAAATCCAGCATGATTTAGTTGGGCACACGACCTCTGAGCTGAATAACGGCATAGCCTTTTGAGTAAGTAACAGAACCTCAGGCTTTTTAGACCGATAGGAACGGTTAAAAGGCTATTCGCCACACGGAGCCACTGCCACTTAGTTATGGTACCACATGGATAAATATAGTTTGTTGTTGCGGTATTTATGACGGCCACGTCGCCCTTCTCGTAAACCTATTTCTCTATATTATGAGAAATCACATTTAAGGATTTATCCAGTGGACTTTCAACGAAATGTAATTACCGATGCGCTAGCTCTGTTTGAAATAAGCAGAAAAAGCTATTCAGGACTAATCAGGTTAAGATTGATACTTGATAATTTCGTTCTAGAAAAAGGTAAAAATACTTTTGCATCAAACTTGCTACAACATCGATGCGATTTGCAGTAATTCACAAAGTAAAAGTGCGTAAAGATATTGTTACATAATAGATACAGAACTCGCTTTTTGCGTTTTGTGTTTTGTTTCGATGTCGACCAGTCGCCGGAGACTAAAAGCCAAGTCCAAACTCAACGACGGAGCTCGGCGACTCGAAGTTGCCAATATCGTAAATATTGTCGAACAGAATGAATGTCGAGGAAAGTGTTGTACTCACAAAGTTGCTTTCAAAGAAAAGGGAAGAAAATACCGAGTGCATTTCTTATTAAAGGGAAACCGTACAAAAAGAATGTTTGCCATGCTTCCTAACGACATTAGCGAACATGAAAATAAATTCTTTAGCTTCACGAGATTGTCGATTAAATCGTTCGATGAGATGTTGAGCATAATAAAACTATCGATAAGGGACGTGGCTGCGAATATGGGATAGTGTTTGCAGCTTTCTTGGCGATAACGGAAATAGCTAAGAAGAAAATGCAACAGGCCCACTGAAAATGGATGTGAAAAATAGCACAGAACAGCTACGTGCGCATCGTAAAGCTGCCCAATTACGTGCAAAATTCTGTTTCGTCTGCAAGAAAGTTGCTCGTTGTGTAAACAATGTGAATACAACTGTTTGATTCAATGCACTTTGTTGGTCGCCCAGATGTTGCAGTTTCTGAACCTACTGGTCGCCACGCACTTGCCCTTATACGCAGTAGAATCTCCTCTTACAAAGTATGTCTGAAATAAAAAATTTCTTTGCAGTTAGTCGATAGTTTGGGGCATAACGTAGTATGATATTTTTTGACATTCGTCAACTTTTGATTCGACTACACAGCTGTGAAGAGGTCACCAACGAAATTCCCGAAAACTGTAATTATTGTTTATTATCTTATTGTTTGTTTAGTTAGTATTTGTAGTAGTTTGTTAGTAGTTGTTTGAATTGTTAGTATTGCATTTTAATACTTTTGATATTTTTTAAATCTATATATGTATATATATTTATATAATACGGTGCTATTTATATTTATATAATGTGGTGCTTTCTTGTTGCATTGCAAAGGGCGATGTCTTGCCTTCGATAAAAAGGAAATTAGCTTTTCTCTTGTGACTTTATTTTTTAAACAAGGAAAAAAATGAATAAAAATAAACATGAATTAATACAAACTATAAAATTGTTATTAATTCGTGAAATAAGATGGAAAAACAGTAAAAATGTCGACTTTTAAATGTTTCAGATAAGTTAGAAGAATAAGCTGATTTGTTAAAACGAATAAAAATATGTTTGTCAATTAGTTTTGAAATAATATAAATAAAGATTTCATAACGGTATTAAAATTCATATGATTTCAAATAAACATCCGATTTTGCATTGTATCCCAGAATAATTAACTTACAAATACGGTTAAAAAATAAGTCTTATTGATTATTCCGCATCAACAAAACTACAAATGTACGTCCAAACCGAATAAAATGAAAAAATAACCAATAAATATATGATTTTATTCGGAAAATGTTTTTACCGCGTTTGAGAAAATACTCCACTGCTCGTCGGCGGCCAACAATACATTTTAACCATTTTTCTTGTATTCTCCTATCCTACATAGAGCTGCAAAAAAACACACACAAAACACTTACAAATTGTAAACGCATACGCGCAGTTGAAAAAGTATCCGTGTGCCGCTCTATACCATAACAATTGTACAGTGTTGTACAATTTCAACAGAAAAAACAATAAATAGTTTTTGCATCATTTAAACACTCGAGAAAATAATATTTACTAACGGTTTTTGAACAGGAAACAATAGCTTAAAAAGGTTTGAACGTTAAAAAACTCTTATTTTACTGTGATATATTCTTAAACAATCACTGTCCAAAACCAAAAATGTACAAAATAACTGTAAAAAATTAACTGCCAACATAAACGTAATGTTTTATGCTCCAGGTGTAATCTGTAAATAAATGCACGGTGTGTGTGCGTAAATCAAAACTCTCACACATGCATCACGTGTTTATGTGCTAATATTAATTTCGTATAGGTATAATATGTAATATTATATATGTGTATATTTCATATACAGGGTACAAGTGGTACAAACGGGCATGGGTAGATTCCTTATGAAAAGATAAACCAAAAATGTACAAAAACGATTTTTTCTCGTAGGTTCGTTTTCGAGAAAATTAACGTTGACAGTATTATGAAAGATACTGATTAATTAATGCTGTGATTGACGGGCGTTGAACTGGAGAAACTAATTTTTCTCATTTTATGCTTTTAGTATCAACCTATCATTATAAACATTCCAACAGATATTTAATAATAGAAAATGTTTCTTTGGCACAATTTTTAACATGGGAACTATAGCTCCCATGTGATCGTGGGATTTGTCTTTTAGGTAAATCCTTAATCTAAGCTATGGTTCCTAAAAAAAAAAATATTCCTTATTTTCAACGTTGTTATTATTATTATATTATATTAGTCATTTATTTATCATGTTTATTCGCAAATTTTATTCCCCGATTATAACTATTTCGTTTACATATATAGACATTATAGTAACATATTGTGATATTGACAAAGTAGGTAAAAATAAATTTCTGGCCGTGTTTCAAAAGAAAAATACCTGAAAATAATAACGATACTTGCTCCTAAAATATTTGAAATCATCGGCAACTAGTACCAGCTCTTCCTTTACATGTCATTGATGTAGATAAATTCGCCTGTGGTTATGGAAGATGTATGAATTCCCTGCACAATGGCTCACAGAGGGGCATTTGATTGGAAAGGCCTGGACGCTACAGTTCCCAAAGCGGCCGCGAATGTGTTAATGCGGAAATTACAGAAATTATCGTTTATCTTGTCGTAAACAGAACGTTACTCGCCGAATCACGGAAGCGTGAACTAATGTCAATGAATTTTGAATCCATATGTGTTCAAGTATCTGTATAGTATTTTTCCTAACTGTTACGAATATATGTTCTTCAAATGCACAATACAAAAAGTACGCAAATAATGTTACTCCATGGAAAAGATCCAGCGGAACGAGCTGCGGTGACCCTGCAGAAGAAATGAATCATCATTTTACCAAGATCAACCGTGATATTTTTAACGTTTATGGTCATAAAGACAGGAACGAGACACTCTAAGTGTCGCAAGTATCTCGCGCTCGCGAAGAGTTTTCAAACTGAATTTTCTCCAAAACTAAGCCTCAAACAAGAAATTGTTATTCTATATCTTTGAATTATTTTTTTACAAGGAATCCATCCATGTCCGCTTATGTATACTCATCCGCTGTATGTATGTTCATCCTTACCTTGTTGTTGTACCTTGTTGTTCTCAGATTGATATTCTTCAATACCACTTAAAGGTTTATAATATTCGGTTAACAAAATATAATATGTATTTATAACATGAAACTCCTCGAAACTTCAACTATGCACCGAGTTTTACCCAACAATTCCTTACGTGTAGGAAATTGTCACCTTATTTCTTTCCAGTGGTGGAGTGCGTTACGATACATGGCGACGATTTCAATTATATCTTTATCTTTACTCAAACTAGATAATTCGACTCCTCTTGAAACTAGATGCGACTCATTGTTTTTGAAAAGATTGGCGTTTCTATATAGGAAAAAGTTGACCAGTAATCATATATATTATCTGTACGTGTCTGTATATATATGTTTGTACATCAATATAATTTTTTTTTTTATTTGGTAGTTTATTTACAATCAATTTTCATTGAGAATTATAAGTAACTTTTTCTGGCGTGGCACTGTAGCTTGGATTATAAAAGTTTATAGCATGTTCGATTCTAGTTGAATCTAATGCTTCGATCTAAAGGGTATTTTCTTTTTAGTCTGCGGATCTGATCCGTCGTGTCAAGTAGTTGGGTAATTAATGGGTTATGGTGGTTGTTGACTCTTACATTATATCTGTTTCTCAACTTGTATATTTCTTCCTTAACCGTGGGTATCTTGAGGTCGCGATGGATTGTTTCGTTGGTAACATACCAGGGTGCATCTATCAAGGATCTTAGAGTTTTTGATTGGAACCGTTGGAGAATTTCCATGTTGGAGTTACTCGCTGTTCCCCATAGTTGGATCCCATAGGTCCAAACAGGTTTTAATGTGGCCTTATATAGTATTATTTTGCTCTGCGTGCTTAGGTTGGAACGTCGGCCAATGAGCCAGTAGAATTTGTTAAGTTTAGCCTTGAGTTGCTTCGATTTGTCTATGATGTGTTGTTTCCATGTCAATCTCCTGTCAATGTCCAGAGTCATGCTCAGATATGTGACTGAATCCCCGTTAGGAATTGTAACACTGTTAGTGGTCACCTGAGGGTAGGTTTGTTTTCATCAATAGAATTAAACCCAGAAACTTTTTCATTTTTCTCACTGTGACATCAATCTATCTCAATGATTTATATCCTTTATATTTGTTTAAAACCGGAGAGCAATATCTATTTGTTTCTGTTGTTCAAATAAATCATTTTCAGCCAAGGAACAACCGAGTTATTTTCAATATGTTTCCTCGATCATGAGCTATCGTGTTCACGATTGGAGTTCGAGCATAAGCTTCTAGTTCAGGTTCCATCATTATTTTCTGACCAATTATCCACACCATCGACGATATTGTCGGAACTAACTATATCATCCTCCGAATCGCTCAAAAGTATTCGAGGATTGTCTTGATGTATGGGAATAACAATACTATCATTTTCGCTAAACTCATAATCACGTACCTGTATGTCGCTATCTTTGGAACAGTCTGATAGTTGGCTCATGAACAGTTCACTTACATTTTCACATTTTTAACGGTATTTTTAGTAAAATAAAACACTATTTAGTTTCAACAACTGTAGCAAGTGAGGCTCGGTGACGGTTATGTAAAAGAGGAAAGCTTGTGATGGGTGTGTTTAGAACATGAGAAAACCCGCTTACCCCGTGTTTCACCGTAATGAGCAATAATCCTAAGGAGCGTCTCAATTTCAAAAAAGCTAATAAGTTTATTGCGGGTCCGAGAAAATCTGTTTACAGAGCTGACCATCTTGGCCGAAGGATGAATTATAATATGCTTAGGTCACAGGATGTAACTTATACTTTATTTGTTAATACTTATTTTTTACACCTTACACCATTATGACTTTATTTAGTCATAACTGATAGTGTAACTTCTTAATTAACCCTTAGAGTGCTGAATACTCGGACACTATGCCATCCGTACGGACGGCACGCTGCCAGCGCTGACGATCGCTGTGGACTGAATACTTTTTCGCTATACTGAACTCTGTTGATTGACTATTCAAAGCGCAAATCGCAATAAGTTATAGTAATTCTTTTGCACGAGATTAAATGATTCAAGAGCGTTATTTTTTACTATTAATTATTTATTATAAACATTGAAATTCACAATAAACTAGAATTTTGGTAGTAAACTAGAAAACAGTAAACTAGAAAACTAAATTTAGTAAATATAACACAAGTTAATAATTCAGTTGTGCGTGAAAAATTTCAAAACAATTATCGATACATAATCTGACATCGCATTTTCTGTCGTTCCTTCTCTTATTTTTCACACAAACAACACATTTTCTTCTTGATAATTGTGTTGTGCCGGCACGATTATTCTACCAAATGTCCAAATTGGACAAATTGTGAATGCAAAGTATTAAATAAAAAAAAAAAGAAAAGACAGTTTCTTCGAACGCGGCATTAACATTGAAATGCATTTATATTTATCTCACACAAACGTAATAGTATTACTTGTGCGTAGGTGCTTGGAAAAATTGACAAACGCATATATGCGTCCATAGCACTCTAAGGGTTAATTTTAACACCACTAAATTTGTGTATTTTATTATATACTGTACTTTATAAAAACAGAGAAAGTGGCGCAATTAATTGGGAAACAATAACTGATAATAACAAAAGAAGAAAAAGAAAATGCGCTGCTAGATTCGGTCACGCAGCGATGTTCTTCACAGAGGGAAGATCTCCCTATTCGGTTGGCTAAGTGTTAGCAATAATATTTTATAATACTGTCACGGATCAATGTGTTCAGTAAACACGGTGGACCTGTGTTAGACCTACATTGTAATCTATAATTGCTTTAATTAATTCCACCATCTTTTGATATACGACGAAGGTTCATAGGAGTTGTATAATACGGAGAACAATTAACACGGTGGTCAGAACTTTTTATAGAAGAAGAGGTTCTGAAAATTTCAAGGTTATCTCTAGCCGCGACCTCTCTACACTTATCACCGCAAAGATTTTCATTCAAGACAGTCTCCGAATACTCGTCTTACTATCCTTTCCTAAATGCAGATCCTCTGACCTGACCTTCACTATTTCAGCGACTAAGGTACAGTCATGCAAAGTCGCCTTATCAGTGAGTCCACTAGCAGGCCCGGGTGAAATGCTCTCCCCATATCTTTCTGCCCTTTTCCTCCCTTCCTTGCTTCCTTACAACATCATACTGTATTATTCTGACAAGAGAAGGACCCCAATTGGTCGATTTCGATTTTGTTGGGCAGATTTTAATTCTACGAGTCGTCAATATATGTGTCTTTAATGCTATGCGTGAAATATTCGATGTAGTGATAACTGTCGCCATGATTTTGTTGACTATTTCTGATGGTGCGACAAAAGAAAAATGTTCCACATAAAAGTGGATCAGTGTTTGGCAGGCTACAAATTGCTGCATAGAAGGTTTCCGGAGAGTTATTTTTCGATAAGATGTCAAGATCGTATTGAGGTTTTTAAATGACACATCTCGCAAAAGCTCGTTAAAATCAAAGTTAGTCAATTGGAGTCCTCCCCTTGTAAGTGTCAAATATTTCTTGTTTCTAGTAGAATAGAATATGATGATTTCAATAATCTACCTGCTAAATGATTTCGTGTTTAATGTATCTATAAAATACTCTGAAGGTGTATGGTGTCATACAGGGTATTTCACCTAACTTGACCATCTAAACATCTCTGTTATTTCTTATAGTAGAAAAAAATATCTGAGGAAGAGAATACTCGTTTGGAAGGGACAAATGTGGCGAGGGGGAAAAAAAATGTATTCTCAAGGTCACATTTTTCGAGAGATCTCAAGGTCATTTTTAAATGGCACTGCATATTTTTATTACAACACTCTTATAGCTCATAGAAAAACAAATTCAACCATATGCATGACCACATGTTCACCTTTTCGTAACCTGCAACGAGAAGATCATGTTTGTATAGAGAAAAGGCAAAGGTAAGATTTTGTATGTTTCAATGGAAAATATTTATTTCAGAAGACGTTCAAAATGTGCACCATTAACTTCAGTACACTTTTGGACTTTACATTTTCAAATACTTCTATAGTAATTGATGTACATCCATGTAGAACCCTTTCTCGTATGTTTTCCGGTGTAATGCAAGAAATACAAAAGCATTATTTTTCTAATTTCTATTTACCAATCATTGTGCGATTACCGAAACAGACTACAAGCAATGGTGTTTCGTGCTGTCAGTTTTATAAAGCATTGGGGTAATTTATATCTATTTTTTTTTCAAACTCATTTCCTTTGAAAACGAAGCTTTAAACAGAAAATGTTGTGCTTTTCTTCAGTCTATTTTTACATGTAGAATCATTATCCATTGTACCACGATTTTAGGGACACCTCGTGTGTTAACTTTGAAGATATTTTAAATATTCAGTTTTATTTCTCTTTGGGATACCATTTTTGTTTCACCGCGTCGCCAGACGCATTGTCTTTTTTTCAGATGCGTCATCGTGTTTCACACTTGGCACACTATCATCCACACATCTACACGACTCGCTCCGGTCACTACGCAACACCCTGTATATATTGTAACATGTCTAGATTAATTACGTAAGGCCTAGATTGACTTTTTTAAAAATGAAACTTATTTAATGCGCTTTGGAATTGTATGCATACAATAGCTCAATACATTTTTATATTGTAGTATAAATGAATTGAAATCATCCCCAATTTCTCGTGACAGAAGTACACGGTGATTTATCAAAAATTAATATTTTTTTACACCTTTTATTTATTTTTTAGTTTATTATTTAAAAATATTTTTTTCGAATATTCTACATTAGTAGAATGCCATTTCTCTGTCAATCTATTTTTCAGTTCATTAACGATGTATTTATTTAGAGGTTTTATAAATGTAGTATCTTCAATGGAATATGATGTTATTATATCCTAATATTTGTAATTTATTTACAATGAATGAATTGTACAAATATAGACAGAAAAACGATGGTAGTTTAATATGAATTAATCGCAATAACACGCTACAATCTAGACAACTCTCGACACAACGGATTCAACGTTCTCTCTCACGCGGACCACACTCTCTCGACAATGCTAACAGCACTATATCCACAACGCAACTCGCACTCTCTGACTTCTCGATTCACCGCCTTCGACTTCTCAACTCAAACTGCCCTGCTCTCGCACGTCTTTTGTCTTTCCGTAGACCCACCACACACGTGTTCTGCGACCGCTCGTGGCCAAAGCCACGTAGACCTTTTTTATGAAACTATTCATTTGAAGGACCGACGACACATTTACGGGCCCATCGGCACCTCGGCTCTCGGGACATTGTTTATGATTTAAAAACGCCTCGGCTCTCGGGACATTGTTTATGATTTAAAAACGTCTCGGCTCTCGTGACATTGTATGTGGTTCACCCGCTAACTCCTAGGCCTTATGTCCGCGATACTACATAAATTCTAGAATCAAGTTCATCCCATGAATTCCCTGTAGAAGGTAGATCTGAAAATTGGCATGGAAAACGCGGAACATACATGAAATGTAATAAAATTTGACAATTTATGGGACGTATTATATGTATGCAGTGATATGCAGAAGTTTCCAGTCAGATAGATTTTCACTTTACGTATAAAACACGATATGTACACGATATGTTCATTTCACGAGCTCAAAAGTTTTCCTCCACTTGCTTTTCTTGACTTATGTAAGATCTGTTTATCTCTACATGTATTTATCTGTCAATATTACTTACTAGTAGATGGTTAAAGCTATAAAACGTGTGTCGAAATGCTTCTGTTCAAATTTAGGAGCAGTTAATTCGTCACAAACAAATAAATTTTCTCGTGAGATTTACCTACTATTACAAATTGGACAATTTACGATTAACGATATGGCAAGGTACAGTGCAGTTTGGAAACCAGCCCCAAAGTGGAATACCGCAAAGAATAATTGGAAAAGTTGATCGCATTATAAATTGAAAATCTATCGTGAAAATGTTGGCATATTATGCCAGCGATTCATACTAATCACTGTATTGTAACAACACACCTATACGATGAGTCTTTTGGTCTCTTGCTTATGAAGAAAACCTTCAATCGATTAAAAAAAGTCGGATGGTTTTTATAAATCTAACGTAGATTTATAATTTGCCAAGGAACGTTTGAATCGCAGAACTATTGAACTTTATATCAATAAAAATTTAATTTATTCACAAATGATAGGAGATAACATGACAAGTCATATTGGTAAAAGATATAGCATAATGCATCAAGAGGAAAACATGGCGAGGGAAATCTTGTGGTTTGGAGCATTTTCCTGCTCAAGGGATCGCCCCACTTGTGGAAATCAATGGAATGATGAACAATGTAATATTTTTGATACATGTACATTTATTGGAGTAAATAGCAATAGAAATATCGAGAAATTGGGTATTTTAACGCGATAATGACACGTTTCGAAAATAGTTAAATCGTCATTATCCTTAAAAAAATGAAACTTATGAACACCTATCAATATAGGCAACACAACGTGTAAATAAATTTCAAGATACAAACGAGGTACAAACTACCTGAACTTCGTGATCCTAATACGAAAATTTTATTACAAAATATTAAAAATAACAAATATGTTAGCGACGACTTCGTGTCGATATAATGGCAGATAGTTGGCCGCTATTTGGGCTTGCAATAATGTATGACTGGGCCGAAGGCAGGCTGCTTGAGCGAATTTTTGCAAAGCCGACAGCCGAGCTGTTTCGAGGATGCGTGAAACAGTTTGACGAAGAATAAATCGATAGAGAGGTAGACCGGACGTTGCAACGTCAAAGAATAAAAAATAGAGAATAGAGACTTTGTTTAAAGGATTTGACCACAGAATGGGCAAGGCGGTGATGGTTAGTTTTTGTTAAGTGAATTGTGAGGGACCGCGCGACATTTACGCCAGAACCTTAGAGGCGCAAAGTATTAACAAAATTCACTTTTAGCGTATATATGTAACAACGTAAATGCTTGGGGTAAATCGGACGATCGATTCTGGAAAATCGAGTTTATTTTGGGAATAATGAAATTAAATACGATAACAGTTAATAACAAATCTACTACCAATTTTACCAATTTTACCAATTTTACCTGGAAAGTTGAGAATCGATTTTCCAAGTCCTAAATTATCGTTCTTCTCTCGTGATCTATTCTATTCAGCAAATGGCTGCCGGTGAAACAAAACAAAAGTAAAAATGTCGCTTGGCGGGTAGTTTGAGTTCTGTACAATTTCCATATACATATATTGCGAGATAAAGCACGAAATTCTTTCGTAACACAAAGTGACTAGAAACTTCTGAACACGCCAAATTACCAGTTTTGTAATTAAGTATACCTAGTGTAGTAATGACAGAGTGTCGTTCGTGTATAGAACTTTGTGAATCGATGTACGAGGTTGAGAAGTAAAGGGGCAGTGTGCGTTTCTGTTCGTGCACTCACTTTATTAGCTGCCAGGTATGGAGACAGCGCATAATGTAACTTTTGCAAGGACGATGACGGCAGTAACTCGAGACGCAGCAAGCGCCCATGTGGATCAAAGTACGTACACGCCACTAATAATAATTAACCTGTTAACTGCGGAGTTTAGTTTCAAAAATCCTTTACGGGGTGCGCCGGTAAAGCGAAGCAACGACGAGTAACACGTCGACCGCAGGGTAAATGCTCCTATTATAAATTTTACGAACAGAGTAAAGCAAAACGGGCAAGGATTACATTTTTATTCGATAAAAAAAATTGACAATTCGTTGTTGGAAAAAGCTATCGTTATTGAAAACTTCAAAATTGCCAAAAGATAATTAGAGAAATAGCCGATGCATTTGGGAAAATAATCAACTCAATTTATAAAAAGTAATACACATTGTACGGAGCATAACCGATATAGCAAAGAAAATAATCAAATAATCAAACTTTCTTTTTTTCTCAAACTCTTGTTTTTATGAAATGCAAATAATGTATGTATTTAATGGATGTACAAAGGGAACATACCACTAAATGTCACTTATATTACTTTTTGCTAGAAATTTCGAATTTTTATATTAAATATTATTTTTTTGTTTTACGCTAGGAATATGCACGCCAACCGTACCGAAATAAAGTTTTGCATTGACCTGTATACGCAGTTTACTGGTTAAGAGAAAGCGACACTGCTTTGCCACTGCTGTCATAATTGCGTTTTGCTATCAGAGGAAAAAAGAAACAAATGGCGGTAAAGGAAGAAAAATTTGGAGGTTGTAGTTTCGTATATCATCGTTGTACCCATATAACCGAGTGACATTTTGTTTTCTAGAGTTAAAAGGCACGACATAATGGCAATAAACAATAAGTGCTTGTTTATTTACATAATTAGCCAAAAATAACTTGTAGCTAGATTAATCTAGGAATTATATATACGTACTCGTTAAATATTATACACAAATAGCTACCATTAAGACAATTGTGAGAAAATGTGACATTGTGACATTTGTGACAAAATCACTCTTCAAGTACTTACTTGATATCGTACACCTATATCAAGTACATTCACTCATTTGCTAATTTAGATAATCTATTTATATTTTTATATAATATATATATGTCGGAGATGAAAGGACACCAGTGCCTTTCCTTTGGAATTTTTGGAAAATCTTCTAATACTTTAGCCTAGATTCTATCATAGCCGTAATTAAGCAATTGTTGTTATTCAATCCGATTGTATTTGTTCGAGATTTGTGATAGTGGGATTGGGCTCGAGGTGACACAACTGGTCGCCGAACGTAGCCACGGTCACGGGATGGACGTTTTGCTTGACGGAGGTGTGCAGTGGTTGTATAGTTCTCCCTAGAAACGTGGTTGTGGCGACATGCGGCCTCGAGAACGGGCCTAGCCACGTGTGATTTTGCCTCGGAGGTGTTGATACAATGGGACACACGTTGTATGAATAATCAAACTCCAGGCAGAAACCGCCTAGCAACGGGGATTGGAACTTTCTTGATGCTTCCAACCAGTATATAACAAACGAACGCAATCGTAAGGAGAGGAAAATTTTCATCGGTCTATTACTCGTGCGATCACCTTGGAAAATTACATATCGAGCAGTATATACCGAGCGTTCCAGCAAACGTATTTTGTGCTTCAAAGTATTCTACGTTTAGTAAAGAGTTATCCCGTTGACCCTGGATTCGTTATCGAACCCAAGAACATTGTCAACAGCATCTCGCGTGTCTAAACACCACGGTTATTCGTCAAACTTTGTAAAAAGTCATATTTATACCTGTAAATATAATCTCTGTTGTACAAAACAATGGCTAATTCAAATGAAGAATTGTTACACGCCCTCAATTCTAACAATAACCCGACATATATTTATGTAATATTTTATTAAATTGAAATTATACCCAGATACGTCGAAACGGAAATTACACCAAGCACACCCCGTTGACCAATATGGAAGGGATAAATTTACAAATGTATGTAAATGGTACAAGAATTTAACTAAATAGTACATTGACAAAATCGTCAAGGTTAATATTAAATAAACGACATAGAATCTCGTACAGGTGAAATGATAAGCTTACGGTTGGTACCTACGAGTAGAAACATAACTCACCGTATGTAGATAATTTGGTTAATGCAAGATGGTACCTAAACCGAAACAATACCTTTGCAGATCGCCGAGATTTCTCGAATCGACCAACTGGTTACCTTTTCTTTGCGGTAGGAAAAATGGAAAAGAGCATTTAGAAGTTATCTTCTCACGGCGAATATGAATAAGCCAGAACGAGGAAGAACAACTTTTCAACATATAGACTTGTCGTCCCAGGAAATTTACCATAACGCTCTTAACACTGATATACAGATACAGGTGCAGATACAGATGTCGACATGTACAAAATTGCAGTGGAAGACTAGTACTATTCTCCTAAACAAAGTCAGATATACGAGAGGTACCTGTGCAAATTAATGAAACAAGAGCCAGGGGAGAGATTTGACAAGTTTCTTATAAGATTCCGCCACCACAACTAAATATAAATTGGCAGAACTTGCAAAAAAAAAAAAAAATACTTGTGTTTGGCAACACGGTAATCCTTGACAAAATTATGGTGGAAGCAAATGTGCTAGAAACAGCGCAAAGACAACAGGACACTTTCGGCTCAGCGAAAGGCTACCTGTTACGTCGCGCGGGACATCTGCACGCCAGCCCTCGCTACCTGGCAGCCAACAGCCAACCTACAGTCTTCCCGATTCTCAATAGACCCACGGACCCACCATAAGACGTTAACTTTCAGCTTCATTGTTTCCATACATGTTTGCCAGTCAAATTGCATGTCTGGAGAATTCCCTAATTCTAGAAGTATTTTCAGTTTATGGCTGGGTCTTGGCAAAGTCCTTGAGTTTATTAGGCGCTCTTAAGAATCACGGAGAAAGCGGACAGTCACCAGATGGGAAAAGCTAACACCTGTCCATCGGAAAAAGCTGTTTCTTTCGTCAGGAGCAAAGTCCACCCCCGCTCTACGTTGGTGGGAGACTTCTGCATATCCTGTTCATCAGAATGGGTCATCACCAATCAGCATCGCGGATCGTTACCCTCACTTCCTGGACGAAAAGTGTGAACAACGAATCCGCGGTCATCGGTCAAAGGGCACACCCACACCAAGCTTTCCTCCGAGACACCTTAAGGGCAGTCCAGCACTCTCGAGCGAGTGCTCAAGCGGTCATCAACAGTTCTATACTTATTCAACACGTTATTACGAGTCTGATACCTTAAATCAGTCATTTATTTCACTTATACATACGCACCAGTGTAACTATTTTTCTATATAAAGTTGTTGGAATAAACACTATTCTATACCTGCTAATTCAGTGTAAATTCAGTTGAACCACCCCTATTGTCGTAACAGAAATCAGGGGATCGATCGTTCGTGGCGTCGATTATTTAATCGTAACGAGAGTTTACGCCTTTCGTTGACGTGCTTTCTTGCGATCGCGTCTCCCAGCGAGTGGTCGAAATATTTTGGTCCTTCGAGCCGGATTACGTGTCAGTGAAAAGTGCACTTACCAGTGACCACACATTGCCACGTGAATACATCAAACCAGCAGCGGGAGTGTTATCACGACAGCGAAGCCAGTGACGTCAGACGTGTCACCTTCGAAGAAGCATAACCCATTGGCAAGGGAACACAACCACGCAGCCTCCCGTCGCAGCTGGAAGAGCATCAACGCAACAAAGTCCAACAACTTCAATCGCATAACGAAACGAGCGGCCGTCGGGAAGAAACGCCTTCCTCACTTAGTACACACGCGACCTCACGCAGCACAGTAACGAGCAGCAACCGATACACGGACCAACGTCCATTCCGCAATAACGAAGGTAAGCTCGTTCCATATATCGACAATTCACGCGCCGTTGTAATCATGGCAACAACAGACAGACTCACAGCCTTACGCCGAAGCCGCGGCTATTGTCGCGGTCGGCTCACACTCTTGACAAAACAAATCGACGAATACGAAGGATCCGACTCCCCGAAGGAAGGGGAGGTGATGCTTTGTGAAAAACGGCTAAATGAAATTTCGACGAGCTTCGAGACAATCCAATCCGAAATCGTACAGTTAAGCGAAGAAGAATACACGCCCGGCCTCGAGATAACAGAACAGATTGACAGATTAACGATACGCGTAAACCATCTCCGAACGCGCTTACAATTAACATCAATCCCAAAGCCTACAACTAACGAGGCAAGCAGTAATTGCGAACCAACACCGACTAAATTGCCCGAAATTCAGTTGCCTAGCTTTGACGGCACACTGGAGAAGTGGCATTCATTTTATGACGCCTTGTCCACTATAGACCGGAATGAAAGATTGACGCCGACTCAGAAATTCCAGTACCTCCGATCATCCGTGACCGGAAGAGCCGCAACAAGTATTCTATCATTAGACGTCACAGAGATCAATTACCCTATTGCTCTTGACATTCGGAAGGATAAATTTGACTGCCACCGTAAGGTCTGCATGCGTCATTGGGATTTGATCGACGACTACCCGCAATTAACAATAGAAACACCCGAAGCAGTGGAAGATCTTCTCGAAGCGGTCAATGTGAATCTTCGAGCGTTAGAGAAACTAGGTGAACCCGTCACCTCAAACGTCGTTCTCATCAGGGTTCTCACCTCGAAATTACCTTCCTCCACCATTCAAGAATGGCATCGCACTTTACCCGACAAAAGGATGCCCTCATTCACACACTTAATAAACTTCCTTAAAACACGGGCGAACGGCGATGTTATCAAGCCCACATTGAAGGAGACAAAGGGGCCGATACACCAACCTCCCCGTCAACGACAACCCGCGCCACGGGGGCATGCCCTCGTCACAGTCCAACCTCCGTCACCCTGTCCCACTTGTGGAGGCCCACATCCCATTTGGAGATGTGACATTTTCAGATCCTACTCCCCTCGCGAACGCTTTCGGGAGGTCAAAAAGGCATCATTATGCCTCAATTGCCTCAGGAAGGGACATACAGCACAACAGTGTTTCGCTGGATCATGCCGGGTATGCGGTGAGCGGCATCACACAATGATACATCGATAAAAACAGCACTCGGGGTCTCGTTCCAATACGCCCAGTCCGAAATCGTCTCCATCGAACAGTCGCTGCACCACCACTCCCTCTTTACCATCCTATTCCTCTCCTACTCGTCATGAAGGACATACGACAAGTCATAGATCGAAGACACCACGAACAGTCCCCTCGCCAAGCCCATCTACCAGTGACAGACGCACGCATACCCAATGACGCCAACGATCGAAGATCCCATTGACGACCGAACATACTAAACCATTGTGGCAGTCGAATCATTACACAACGATATAATCATCACAGCGCAAATTCACGTTTTGAACAATAAACAACAACCAATCCGTTGTCGAGCGTTGCTCAACACCGGATCTAGTATGAATTTCATTACTGAAAGATTGGCAAAGTCGCTGGAAATAAAACAAAATAAATGTTCGGTCCCAATTGGATCCCTAGACACCTTGACGACGACCTCTAAGCGATACATCACGGCCACGATCACTTTCACCGACGGCACATATGAACGGACGTTAACATTTCTTATTATTCCGACCATCTCCACATTCATTCCAAGTGAACCCATCGATCGTTCGACGTTTGAAATACCCAGAAATCTCAAATTGGCCGATCCACGATTTCACGTACCAGCCCCGATCGATGTTCTATTAAGCTCAGGGTCCACACTCGCGGTAATGTGTGTGGGACAGATCAACCTGACGCAGCTAGACGAGCCAGCACTGCGTCTGCAAAAAACGCGATTCGGTTGGGTAATCGGGGGGAGTCCAACTTCCCAAACCATGGCAAACACCTTTCACACATCCACGACGACGTTACAAGCAGACCTCGCGCGGTTTTGGGAAATCGACGAAGGACCCTCGATTCCACATATCTCAGAGGCAGATCGACGATGTGAAGAACATTTCCAATCCCATATCAGACGCACCAGCGAAGGACGATACATAGTCGCTCTACCATTCAATAATCAGCTCCAATTACTCGGACCCTCCAAAACACTGGCAATTAAACGACTCGCTTCACTCAACCGCCGATTTCAACGCGATAAACGCTTCGAAACAGAGTATCGAACGGTATTACAGGAATATCTGGTATTGGGACACATGACAAAGGTCACCACCGACGACTTAGACAACGACGGATACTATTTACCACATCATGGCGTAATCAAAGCGTCGAGTCAAACCACCAAACTTCGTGTAGTCTTCGACGGTTCGGCACCAAGCACCACCGGAATCTCTCTCAACGATACACTTCATACAGGACCCAAGTTACAAGAGGATTTATTTTGCATACTCATTAGATTCCGCTCTCAACAATACGTCCTCACCGGCGATATTGAAAAGATGTATCGGCAATTCCTCGTACGACCAGAGGACCGAAAATATCAAAGGATATTGTGGCGCAGCGCGAGCGGAGAAACCGAGACATATCAACTTAACACGGTAACATTCGGCTTATCCGCAGCCCCGTATCTAGCCATTCGGTGCTTCAAGCAACTGGCAGAAGACGAGGGACATCGATTTCCGCGTGCAGCGCAGGTACTGCAGCGAGATTTCTACGTCAACGATGCTCTCACCGGAGCTGAAACTAAAAACGAAGCCCTCACCCTTAGAACAGAACTCGCCAAGTTACTCCGACTAGCCGGTTTGAACATACGAAAATGGGCGTCGAATGATAACGAATTGCTACACAGGCTTTCCGCAGAAGAGATCAACCATCAGCAATTTTTGGGCGATTCGCAAACCTTGAAGACGCTTGGGGTGTTTTGGAATTCATCCGACGATTCCATTCTCTACTCGGTCGAAGTCAGATCCATCTCCCAGGTTACGAAACGAATCATCAGCTCGGAGATCGCCAAAATCTACGATCCCCTAGGTTTCAAAAGACTTGTCCCGCTCTCAATTCAACCCGATCTCGAGAAACCCGAAACACACCCATCTAATCCACATACATAATTTGATCGGTGCCCTCTCAACGGGGGGAGGATGTTACGTCGCGCGGGACATCTGCACGCCAGCCCTCGCTACCTGGCAGCCAACAGCCAACCTACAGTCTTCCCGATTCTCAATAGACCCACGGACCCACCATAAGACGTTAACTTTCAGCTTCATTGTTTCCACACATGTTTGCCAGTCAAATTGCATGTCTGGAAAATTCTCTAATTCTAGAAGTATTTTCAGTTTATGGCTGGGTCTTGGAAAAGTCCTTGAGTTTATTAGGCGCTCTTAAGAATCACGGAGAAAGCGGACAGTCACCAGATGGAAAAAGCTAACACCTGTCCATCGGAAAAAGCTGTTTCTTTCGTCAGGAGCAAAGTCCACCCCCGCTCTACGTTGGTGGGAGACTTCTGCATATCCTGTTCATCAGAATGGGTCATCACCAATCAGCATCGCGGATCGTTACCCTCACTTCCTGGACGAAAAGTGTGAACAACGAATCCGCGTTCATCGGTCAAAGGGCACACCCACATCAAGCTTTTCTCCGAGACACCTTAAGGGCAGTCCAGCACTCTCGAGCGAGTGCTCAAGCGGTCATCAACAGTTCTACACTCTCGAGCGAGTGCTCAAGCGGCCATCAACAGTTCTATACTTATTCAACACGTTATTACGAGTCTGATACCTTAAATCAGTCATTTATTTCACTTATACATACGCATCAGTGTAACTATTTTTCTATATAAAGTTGTTGGAATAAACACTATTCTATACCTGCTAATTCGGTGTAAATTCAGTTGAACCACCCCTATTGTCGTAACAGAAATCAGGGGATCGATCATTCGTGGCGTCGATTATTTAATCGTAACGGGAATTTACGACTCCCGTTGACGTGCCTTCTCGCGATCGCGTCTCTCCGCGAATGGTCGACGAAACACTACCAGAAACCAAAAGTAACAGCTTTATCTCTGAAGCTTGCACTTGATGCGGGAGTGATAAACACTCAACTGATTGTAATGATTGTCCAGCACGTGGTACGGAAGCACGAGGTATGGAACGAGTTACATGGCTATTTGAACAAAACCATATAGTTCTATCCAAAAAAACAAATGTCACTTTGAAATCTGGAAGGTTTCTGGATAAGATTTGCGACCATCAGATGATAACGCTTGAAATAAGGTGACTTTTACTTGAAACATTTGTTTGCATAAGGAATAGTTTAGTAAATGAATGGATCACCGTCTATGCGTGGCAATTGCAAATTGGCAAGTTCAATGTACATAATTTAGGAAAAGAAGATTGTGTTTTCTGCCAGATTTTGAAGATTCTGAAGAAAAAAGAGAATCCTGTAGAAAATATTACCCATAAAATAATGACAATACAATAGCAATACAACAAATTTCCAATTACTGAATCCAACATATTACGAAAGACAAAGATTTCTTGAATACAACATAGTGACTTACCCGAACGTGTCGTTTATCCCAATCGAAAGACTATTTATTTTCATTCAAATAATTATGTGTCCACAAAAGACTAATTTAAAAGAATAAAAGTGTATTGTACACAATGGATCTTGTTATATGCGAGTTTTGTTTAAATTAAAAATATATTTGCTTTTTCGTCATTTTTATCGCATATATAAGATCTTTTCAGTTTCTTTCCCTCGTCTCACTTTTATTCAGATGCCACCACTTTATGCTTATGTTATTTAAAATTCCGAAATTTATTAGGCCTAATGGACAGTATCTTTTAGAAAAGTCAAGATTATCTCCATATTAAGAGTATTTGACAAGTGTATGAGAAGAAATGATACTTATCACGATTTTCAGATCACGGAAACTTTATGATAACTGGTAAAATTCCGTAAATTCCATTACTGGAAAGCAAAGTTTGGTTCGACACTGGGAAAAGACAAAGTACGGGCGAAGGAAATTGTATCACGTGCGGCAAACTCGCCCATCTCCAATAAAATCCTATCTGTAAACATAAATTTTTTCCAGAGGCTACGTTCCTGAGCGAAGGGACTTGTCTATATGTACAACCTCGGTAGCTTTCCAACAGACACTTTGTCGCAACACTTTGTTCTTATAAACGTTAATCTCGCGATATTTGTGATTGGTCAAATAATGTTAAAAAGTTGAATAATTCTTGATCAAAGTAATACTAGAAAAGCTGTGGTAGGTACACTGTCAATAAGGAGATACTCTTTATCATGTGAAATTAAAGCAAACACATGTGGTTGCGAAAATAAAGAACCAATAATTACTAAATACACGTGAAATATAACATGATACCAACTAGACTAATTTAAGAATCTACAATAAAAAGGTTTACGCAATGTGTTATTTTACTACAATTTTGTGCTTTTTACGCGGATATCTTATATAATCTGTCGCAACTACGATTCACATACTCTTCTCATACTTGCAACGATTCATAGTCTATGCGCGCTTTTCACTCTATTTGTCACGCATGTTCCTAATAATTCACACGCTACATTATATTCTATCATTCTTACAGAACTTTGTTTCCACGCAGATTTGAATTAAATTACGATAGAACAGGTTAGGCTATGCGCTAGGATGGAGATTACGTTAAACTATAGGTTAGAGTTATATCTAATAATTCTAATTATCATTTATCTCTGTATTATCGCGATTTACTTTTACTTTAATTAGAATATCGATTATATACAGAGTTGACTCGAAAAAATAAAAAAATAATGTTTGGACGTGTTTAGCTAAGAATTGGCCTAATTTATTAGCCAAATTTATTTTTCTCAGAAGCAAACTACGTTTCCGATTCATTTTCACGCGTAGAATGATTTCCGCCGATTATTTTATTTACTCCTGACCAGTTCGGAATTGGCAACGTTCTTGTTCATATTTTTCCATAAGAAATTATCTCATGCCCGCATGTACATGCTACTCCAGCCGCAAGCTTTATATGTTAGTTTTTACTGTTGGTTTATGATACGAAATAAATAAAATCAATAATTAAATTATATTTACCGAAGCAGATTCCCGAAGACTATAATTCTGTGGTACGAAAGATCCTGAAAAAATGATATGACACACATCATTGAAAATACGTTTACGTACATACAGTGGCTCACGATGGTATCCGAACGCTCCTCAAAACAGAAGAACTTTTTTATAGCTGGACCAAACGACTTGAACTTTCTTGATGGGCTAAAAGAATTAGTTGACTAGATGATGAGCAAGAAGAAAGAGGTCACTTTTTACAGCGTTTTTATCTGGGCCTGTAATAAAAGGTTAAACAACACATTTTAAAGAGTCGAAATAGATTGATGTAGAAGCGAGCAACAGGCACGGAAAGACGGATAAAAGTGCAGATTTATTGCAGTCATAGGACAAAAGTTGCAGAAAACCGCGATTTTCGTCATTTCTGACTGTTTTAACGGGGAAATTTTCACTACGCACATAGCTGACATATCTGCTTAAAATGTGTTGTTGAAATTCTCATCACAAGCTCAGACAAAAGAGTCGTAAAGAGTAATCTTAATTTTTTTCTTTTCAATTGCAATCGATTGCATTGTTCCCTTCGTTTGGACGATTAATCCTTCTAACTTAAAACTTCTAATAAAAACTCAAGTCGCTTGGCTCGGCTTTAGAAAAATTAGTCTGCTGTGAAAGGCAGTCGAATGTTTTCATGAGCCACTATATATGCACAGTTTTCACTTCGAAATAAGCAGTGCGATCGAGACCGGTGTATCGCGGACTGATCGCGAATCAGGTACAGTCGATACATACCTGTGTATGCTGTTTGACTTGGCTTTGTTCTCGAACGGGACAGGAGAGAATATGCAGAAAGAACGAGAAGCTGGAGATAGCGGCGAATCATAAAGTGGTCGGACGACCAGCGTTATTGTTCGGAAAAGGATGGAACAAGACACAGGACCTGTTGTCCTGGTATCTAAGCGATGGATGAAACGCGCTGCACTTTACCAATTCCGTGCTGCAGTCGCTGTTATTTTTTTATAATTGCTTTAGTATGAGTGCGTCGTTCGTTTGCCATAACAATGACATGACTGAAGAAATTTTAGGGAAACCGAGTTTGAATGTTTCGTATTGTATCAAACGTAAACAAAAGACAACGGTACAATTGCCCTCGTATATTTATTTTTAAAAACTCACTTATGAGGCTTTACCAGCAAAAAGTACAAACAAGATCCACTTTTTCTATATCAATAACTCAAAAACTTCAAATTCTGAGTTATGTCATTTTCGCAGCGTATCATTATTGTTAATATATTATTATCAAATTATAAATAATACACGGAATATTTAGTTAAAAATGTTTAAAACGTTCCCTAAACTGCTGATATGAATGCGAATATAAAGCAACAAAAAGTACGGATAATTAAGACTATAAAATTTAAAGAAAAATTCCATGTTTATCGCAGTCTGGTAGTATACATTTACATCAAATAATTAGATGATGAGTAGGTGCCGTTTGTGTTTGTTGTAAAAATAGCGACATGTTCTTTGACGAGGTCACGTAAATATTTTTTCGGAAAAACAAATGTTTTTACCTGAATCGGAGCACAAAATTCGTACAATTCTGAGGTTGGCCAGTCTTTCGAGAACTACTGATCGAGACAGTTCAAACGGCGCGGGAAGTTCAAGTTACGAAGTATTGTGTTCTCTTTAATCATGGCAGGAAAGTGGAGGAAGAGAAGAACTTTCCTCTCGATGCAACACAAGAGAGCGATTGTTGAAGAGTTGGACAAAGGGGTGCCATTGAATTGTTTAGCTCGCCAGTATGGAGTTTCGCGAGATGTCATACAACGTATTCGTCGCGAGGGCAGACACAAAAATGGTTTTAAGAAGAGAGTAGGCCGTTCGTCAAAACATAAAAATCGAAGAAGATCTTTGAACCGAGAGCTGCAAGATCGTTTGTATATGTGGATCCAGGATCAACAAGAAAATCGGTTAACTGACCCATTTATAGAAGAGGAAGCAATCGAACCCTGTGGTGAACAGGAAGGAACTTCGTTTACTGCAAACGAGGGATGGTTAGCCGAATTGAAGAGCCAATATAAAGTTGGCGCAGTGTGGGTTTGTAGAGCAGAAACAGCTACAAGAGAGGAAACTGAAGAAACAATCACAGATTTTTTCAATGAAAATGAAAATGACGAGCTTTCTGATGAAGATGTAGGAACGTTTAACGAAGAAAAAAATATTACAGAAGATCAGCAAGAAGAAGAGATAAGCGGCGAGGTAAAAGAAACAGAAGAAGACGAAAAGGAAGCAGAAGAAGACGAAAACGAAGCAGAAGAAGACGAAAACGAAGCAGAAGAAGACGAAAACGAAGCAGAAGATGACGAAAACGAAGCAGAAGATGACGAAAACGAAGCAGAAGAAGACGAAAACGAAGCAGAAGAAGACGAAAACGAAGCAGAAGAAGACGAAAACGAAGCAGATGACGAAAACGAAGCAGATGACGAAAACGAAGCAACAGAAGCGGATAAATCACAATTATGTTTGATAGGAAAAAATACAGATTTAAACATACTCAGAAAAATTATAACCAAATACGCATATAATAATACAGCGGTGTTAATAATGGGAGAAGCAATAATAANGACGAAAACGAAGCAGAAGATGACGAAAACGAAGCAGAAGATGACGAAAACGAAGCAGAAGATGACGAAAACGAAGCAGAAGAAGACGAAAACGAAGCAGATGACGAAAACGAAGCAGATGACGAAAACGAAGCAACAGAAGCGGATAAATCACAATTATGTTTGATAGGAAAAAATACAGATTTAAACATACTCAGAAAAATTATAACCAAATACGCATATAATAATACAGCGGTGTTAATAATGGGAGAAGCAATAATAAACATTTTGTACAATAACATATTATAGATGAAGGAAAGCCTTCCTTCAATAATCGTAACTTAAAAAGACTATTTTCTGTTAAAAAAAAAAAATAGAAGAAGATGGAAAGTAAATTTGCTCAAACATTAATTTAAAGACTCAATCTTAGTTTATCTAACTTCAATCGACAATCCTTATTTGGATATCACTGTATGCTTCATTATGACTCGGATCCAAGTCGGTCAACTTGGGTGATCGTTACACAAAATCGAAACATCGTAAAGTGTTTTCCATCTTGTTCTAAACAGTAATATGATGCATTTTCAAATTCAACTGTTTTTAAAATAAAGCAGAATCGTAGAAAAGCACATTGTCATTGATTTTACCTTATCGCTAATAATGACCAGAAAAATTAAGGGAACTTACTTTGTGTTGCATAATTTTCCTCCCGCTACTTTGGAAATAACAAAAACTGAAATAAACTTTCAATCGAATAAATATCTTTTCAAGGTAAGGTTTACTAAAAAAAATGTTTCCTATAAAAGTTTCTCCTTTCTTCCAGTAAAATAAGAATCTCTAAAGAAAAGGTACACTTTCTATCTAAAAACAGCAAAGCTGATCTTCAAATGACTTGGACAACAGCTGAAAAATAAGAAACGAGTGATATGTAACGTACTTTTCGAGATATGTAACTGATCGTGAAGTCTTCAAATGAACACTTTGTATAAATATATATATATAATATAAAAAATATTATTATTAAAAAATTATATATATATATTTATTAAAAAATATATTTATATATATATATATTTATATAGTAACACGTCGTCACATATATAGTAACATGGCTGGAGTGAAAAAGCATTATACATATTCTATTCTTCTTCTACTAAACGTCGTCGCTGCTCGTTCGACCATAAAGATTTATGGCTCATCGCTTTCATGGACTCCACTCGTACTCGAATCTCCCACTCTGCCAGCGATTTCAAATAACGAGGAGGAGATGGCGAGTTTGCTTATTTCGAGGTCAAACTCATCCCTGAAACCAAAGCCAAAGCGTGGTTGTGTGTATGTACAGGGTGTTGGGAAAGTAAGTGTCACGATCATCGCAGCGAGATTCCACATGCTCGGTTGCTCTTAAAATTTGAAGGTAAAACTTTTTTGTTTGCGCCATATTTTACTCGTCACGGGAATCAAACTTGCCAATGGAGCCATGCGTTGCGACCCAATGTTCTCTTGAAAAAAGCTGTTAAAGTTCCACTAGCTGTTACCACCGCGTTATTTACACGTTTACATTTTAAAGTCATATAGAATGTAAATAATGAGATATTAACGAGGAAACAATGCGTAAAGTAGTCCGTTCTGAATAGAATAAAGCATCTAACATCATAATTTCAAATTGTTACAAAATTATACATACCGACTTTTTCCCCTTCTGACGAATAGAATACGTTGCAATAAACAAAGCTGATCTTGAATTTTAAAGTCTAGGCCATTTTTGCGCCAACCTTCTTTTATAAACCTCCACTAATTCCAAGGCGCAGAAAAGTATATTTGTATTAAAATATATTTTTTACATCTTGTACATTGTACATATGTTGTACATAGGACAGGGTGTCCTATATAACGTTATCACCTAAAATATCTCGCTTGCGTTCGATAACATTAAACGATATTTCAGGTACAGGTTGTATGGTTTCGAAGGGGACATAATTTGGCATGATTAGTTTCTCCGCAGGTGAACGCGTTCTGGATAAAGTCGATCCAGCTGCACATTTTGTACAAAAACGAATTGACCTATTTATGTCGAAAGGCTATTAGTTTAGCAGATATTTCAACATCAATTTGTTAAATTTAACGTATGAAAGAAGCGGTACTCTTGTGTTTACGTTGTCTTTCATGAATAGGTTAATGCTTTTTTTTTTTATAGAGAATTCTGGGATGCTTCGATCAATGCATTAAAAAAATAAAGTTGACCTTGAAGTGACCAAAACGCCCTCACGTATAAGAAAAGTGCATGTTCCATATAAAGTGCCGCTCAAAACCATGCAACTTTTGTATAAAAACATCTTTCCTACTACGCATACTTTAAAAGTTATTCGGAGTGTGCAAATTGAGTGGACCGCCCTGTATACAATTAGGATATTATACATATTGGAAGCGAAGGAAAACTTAATCCAGCGCAGTAATCGTCTCAACAAAAAATAAAGTTTCTAAATTTTTTAATTTACTGTTACAATGATAATGATACCTGTCTAAGTATGAATTTTGTTAAATGTATCGCTACGTCTCCCTGTTTCTCATCCTCGTACTCGACACATTCGCAGCAAAGCGATTCAAAGTCGAGTAATACCGGTGAATTTGCAGAAAATCGTCGTTGATACATTTCAAGTTACAACGTAAAAGAAAATATCGAATAGGTTAGGAACGAATAATTCCAAACGAGATAGAGAAAGGATCGTAACGTTTGTAAAAATGCAAATAATTGCATTGTAATTCGTAAGTAACAATTTAGCTGAGCACATAAAACTTCATCATGTAGCGAAATGTAGCTTACGCGAAAAAGTGCACAGAAGCGGCTGCGTTTATTCTTCACCGAAGCTTCGTAAGGTTGCAGGAAGATAAAATTGAGGCTTCTCTTCATTGTATAAGGAACAGCGACTTGTAGCTCTTATGAGTTTTTTTTTATTATTATTTAATTCGTACTTTACAATTTGTCTAGCTGGACATTCGGTAAATTTTTCTAGTTCTTATGAGTGGCGTTATATTTAAGCTTCTCTGGCGACAACCACAATCGCTCCGTGTCCTCGCCTACCATCCACATACGGTGGTGACGAAAACTTTTTGCAACTTGGTTTCGTGTTACGATAAGTATAATATATACGGTACATATACAGGGTGGTTGGTAACTGGTGGTACNAAGCGGAAAGGGGGTGATTCTACGCGAAAAAAGAAGTCGAAAATATAGAATAAAAATTTTTCGTTTGAGGCTTTGTTTTCGAGAAAATCGACTTTGAATTTTCGCTCGGTACGCGTGCACTTTATCACGTCTCGTTATAACGGATCTCACTGTAGATCGTTGTCTCGATGGATATTATCGCAGTTTAAGTTTGTTTTTGACGTAATGGAAGATTAGGAATACATAATGAAATAATATGAAGTAATCGTAAAGTTTATTATTGCAAAAATTGCTGAAAATGCTGCCCATTCTGCCGAACACATAGTTTTGCTCTTCTAATTAAATTTCTATGAACACTTTCTAACGTATTCGATTGTTTTAAAGTATGAAAGGCTACAATAATCTTTTCTTTCAATTGCTCGCAACTTGCGATTTCTTCCGAATAGACAATTGATTTAATATGGCTCCATAAATAAAAGTCAAGCGGAGTTAAGTTAGGAGAGCGTGGTGGCCAAGCTATTGTTCCAGCACGACCAATCCAGTATATATCATGAACTGTAGATATTTCAAAGATAACATATCTGTGATAGATCGTAGTGCGTTGGCTTTTTTTCGACGAGGAGTTACCAAAGGAGGAATATTATGTGGCATGTGAATCTCGAGCGAGTTGCTGCTTTCATACCACCGAACGAGATGGTGTTAGCATATACATAGTAGGTTAAAGAAAACAAGGTCTGACGGTCGCGGAGTGAGAGCGGGGCGAATGAACAGCAGTAGCGAGGAGCAGAGTGCGGATGGGGAAGTCTGCCCTGAGGGTCGTAGAGCAACGTGCGAAAGTATAAACAGAGCAAGAGCGATAGAGTTTGACATTCCCTCCTCTTTCTGTAATTTTCTTCGCTGCACTCGTCCATTGTGAAAATAAACAAAGCTATGACGATTAATATTCGTATATATCGTAACTTTGTATTTAGAATAGAAATAAGAATGATTTGCTTTATGCTCCTACTCTTTAGTAGAGAATTAGCCTACTTCAAAAGCCAAACAGAATCGATTGCGAGGTAGTATGGTGTCAACCGTTTCCGAAAACTCTTTTACATTTTGTTAACGAACGATTATTTGATGTTTTTCTTGAAACTGTTGCGATGAGATACATTTAATACTTCACAATTATCGCGTTTCATTTGGTAGAAGAACACTCGACGCGACTAGTTTCAACGATTCTAAGGGGAAGTGAATGGAAGCATAGCAAGTTTTCAACGCGAAAGCCGAACGTTTGCCGAGCGTTCGAGCGTCTAGCAAAAAAATTTCACAAAAACTTGCTACCCATAAAGGGAACTATATACCCTGTGGTATATTTGACATTTTTATCTTAACAATAATTAACAGAATTGTACACAAAAGAATCTTTTACGTATCTAAATGTTCTTTATTTCTTTATTTGTAGTAACGTAAAGGGAAGTTCTGAAACTTTCTCACGCCACAGTATATAACTGCACTCCCGTCCGCACGTGATTGTGTAGTACTCTGCGTGTTGCACTGTTGCTATTCTCATTTAGTCTCGCGCGTGTGAGTTCCGAGCTACATGCACATTCCATGTCTGTCTAGACGGAATCATGACACAACTGTTGTCAGTTTGAACGAATAAATCCACCTTTAGGTGGATGACTCTGTAGATATAAAAACCAAAGAGAGCAGCTACGAATTTTGAATTCTCCCGAAAAAGAATCTACATTTTGATGCTTTAAAATTAATTTTGTACATTTTTCGTGAAAGTGAGAAGACTTTTGAGATTTGGATAAATTATCTCAGTCTTTGTCTTTCATTTAACACATAATGCTAATACAAGCAAAATCCGCGGTTTGGAGTTTGCATTTACGCGAGCTGGTCTGCCGGTTTTTCCTTGGTTGTGAATAATAACGATTATGACGATGCTTGTAAATAATGTAATCAGGAGAGAAACAGTATCGATCGCTCCAAGTTCTTCGTTTTATGTTAGGCTAGAGTCGGTAAAAATTAAAATTAACAAAATGAGTTGGTAGTGCAAATGAAGCGTAACAAGAGGAGGGAGATTAATTTCGTCAAATTCAACAATGAGAATTAATCGTTTGTAAGAGTGAAAATACTGTAACTTGTAAGAGAAGAGAAGGACAATACAAGACGGGGAGGAACGACAAGAAGGTAGCACAGCAAGGAAGCAAAAGCCCAAAAGTGGCAATAGTTTTTAGTCATAAGTTGCAATAGCTTTTAGTCATTGGTTTTTAGTTTTTAGAGATAAAATAATTTAAGGGAGTGCAATACAATAGAGTAAATAAAGATGTAAAACCTAAAGTTCGTCCAAAGCCGAAAGGCACGGACTAAATAATAATAAATAAATAAATAAAAAATACTGTAACTTATAGGAAACGAAAAGTTGCCCTTTTCGTACCGATCAATTATTTAACTAGTAGATTTTTTGCTCTAAATGGCTAACAATGTTAAAAAATACACAGTCTTACCCAAATTTGATTTTTACATATATCACAGGTAAAATAATATTTTCTTGATCTGTGCATTCGTCGTTTTTGAAATATCGAAAGCCTCAGCGGCTTGTCTTCGGGCCATTTTATTCTCGAGAAGTAGCTTCAAGGCCGTATTTTTCTCCGCGTTGGAATTTCAGACATTTTGCCGCGGGAGAAGGTAGAAAAACATCTTCTAATTTAATTTCAGTTGCCAAGAAATTGAACTTGCAGATAAAAGAAATTTACTGTCTGCACTGATCGACAGTTGACTGATCGCTACTTAACGACGAACATGTCGAAATGTTTTCTGGATTCCAATGTATATAATATACAAAGAAAATTGCAAAACTGAGACTGCTAATTACACTTAATAGACTAGATATAGTATATATAATAGACAAAAATCGTCTCCTTACCTGAAAAACAAAATATCAGCTCTAGAAAATAATGTTCAACATGTTCGCTTAACGTGCCAGAACGATATGGTTCCGAAATATGTTATACGAAATTATTATATTAATTTGTTTATTTAAACAAAAGTGCTAATATCTTATGAAAAAGGTCAAGACTAATTTTGTATAGTACTGCACGATTCTCCTTTACCTAACAGTAGAATGAAAATCAACAAGTGAAATGCTGAGAAACGTGTAGAAATAATGATGACTAAAAAAAGAAGTCGAAAAAGCACTGTGAAGAACTGTGAAGAAAGTAAACGATATAGACTAGCAACAATTTTTTCTAATGGCAGTAAATATCGCATTTGCAATTCGCGCAGAAAAAGTATAAGTAAGTGTGGTGGAGAACAAACCAAGTATTAAAATCTAAACGATCACAACTAACTTTGAAACATGAAGCTCTGTAATTCGGCACGGGAACATTTCGAGTATTCGAGTTGGTGAAAACTTTCTAAAAAGTGCGCGTAAAATGCGAATATGAAATATATTTACGTTGTATGTAAACAATCGGATGTCTAGGAATTTTATATTCACGTTTTATCAATTTTTCCTGAATTGAATCTCATAGAAAATTTATGGGACGAATTACATGGGAGGGTTCGTGAAACATCAATTAAGTAGTGACTTTTAGAATTCTGTTACTTTTTGTCAAGAAACGCTACGGCAAGTAGAAAGAAATACAAATTTGTTTTATTTTCTATGAAAGTATTTTCATTTATTAGGCGCTCTATTTACCGATGAATTTACTTTTGACAACTACGGACAACTAGATGCGCAACGTGCGTTATTTTACTGGAAACCCGAAATCGTTTAAACCAGTCAACCATAAAGCATAAATGATGATGGTGACAACATTATCGGATGTTTATATTCTAAACTTTGCAAGTTCTTGCACGTTCGAGAATATGCAGAAACCGATCAATTTCCAGAGCTACTAAAAGAAGTTGTCCAACTTCAAAAATAGCGAATGTAGATTCGAATGACGAATGTTCGACGCACAATGCATCAATAGTCTGTCACGTAATGGATCAAAAGTTTTCGTAACGTTGAATCGATCGTGATGCAGATACTCGGTATCTCTGTACGTTCGATAATTCTGCGCCTCTAATCTCTTCTGCGTGCGATTTAATTAAAGTAACAATCCATGCAGATATTTCCATGGTAGCGGAAAATACGAAAGAACTGTATGTGTTAATATTAATCAGCAATTTATAAGGAAGGCCAATACAAAAAATGTATTAAAGTAAATTTTTTGAACGACTTTTAAAATTAATTTCTCTTCGTAAATCTCTCTATTGTATTTATTTTATTGTTCGCATATTCCAAGCATTTCCGAATATTTCATACTCGATATAACGTGAAAGTCACGAGTATTATAGCGCGCCAGATTCAGCTTCACTTTAACTGTTATACTATGATGATAAAAATGATTGGTGCCATCGAAAATCGATGACTTTGGAATTTTGAGACATGTAATTTTAAGAAAAATTGTCTGCTTATCATAATATTTGTTCCTTCGAAACAAGTGAGATATTCAAGGTATTCGAATTAATTTTTTCGTTGAATTAAAATAAAACTTTAGTTAAATTGGTAATTGAAATAGATGTACTATTGTACACGCAAAAAGCTCTACTGCTAACGAAGGAGAAAGCATCTTTGTTGGTGTTCTTATCAGATCGACGCACGCTATTGATTTTAGCTTAAGTGGGAAATCCAACTAGGAGATAGAAGTTAGATCCAAGACGCGAACTGGTCTCGTAATGCCAGTTTTTTTCTCCCTAAATCCCGTCAATCCACGTCACTGTACGTGAGACGGCAAATGAAAGACTGAACTCTCCTAGAGGAATTTTTGTTACCTCTGAAATCAAGATTTCTTATTTTTTCTCCCCCATAGTGTTTTATCTCTTTCTTTCAATATGTAATACAGAAATATAACGGATAGATGCTAAATATTAACTTGCAACAGATAAATGTTATTCAATTATATAATTAAACCATTTGCATTTTGTTTATCTTCGGAAACTATTCACTTTGAAGATGAAACAACAAACCATAATCTACAATTCGAGAAGGATCTTCTAAGTATGCCTTTCAATATGCGGAAAAATTAGTAATTATGAGGAATTTGAATTTGAATATCTAAAAAATTCCAATTGATAACATTTGAATTTGGATTCTCGAGTATACAATATACAGGATGTTCCACGTCAAGTATATCTCCGACACAGGAAAAGATAAAACAAAACTTTGCTAGGCGAAATTGAATGTCGCCTCTATTTTTAATTTTCTAAAATAATTATATTACGTTACTTGTGTCTGAAAATGATTTTTAAAAAACATTTCAACTTCAATATTATATAGCTTATTGTATGGAAAACAAGGACGACATAAACAAAAATACCGCGTCACATGTTTCCTTGTTTTCTTCGCGGTAAGTTATAGAAAATTAAAATAGTTTCTAGATTAACCCTTAGAGTGCTATGGACGCATATATGCGTCTGGCGAAAGCCATCGCTGTGGACTAAGGACGCATATGTTTGTGTGAGATAAATATAAATGCATTTCAATGTTAATGCCGCGTTCGAAGAAACTGTCTTTTCTTTTTTTTTAATTTAATACTTTCCATTCACAATTTGCTCAATTTGGACATTTGGTAGAATTGAAACTGTCTGTGAGAGAATATTGGCCTACGGACGAACTGTTAAAAAGCAATATTTTCCACAAAATAATAGCACGAGATCGATACATGGTATTATTACAAATGTTGCACTTTAACGATAATACAGTAAGTGACGATCCTTTAGCAAAAATATGACCAATAATCGATAAATTAAATATTTCCTTTTCGCAGTCATTTGCACATTATGAAAATCTATGCGTCGACGAAAGTCTTTTGCTGTACAAGGGCAGATGTTATTTTAAACAGTTTATACCATCCAAGAGAAGTAGGTTCGGCATTAAATTATTTCTCCTTAGTGACTGTAAAACTAATTATGTATTGGACTTCGTAATTTATACTGGACAAAAAACAAACATTAGTAGAAGTAACACAGCTATTGGAATCTTTGGAGATGTTGTGATGACGCTGCTTCAGCCATATATGGAAAGGGCCATAACGAAAACTGGTACAAAAAATTATTTTTCCACTTGTTAGATTTAACTATATATAATGCATACATTTTATATCAAAAATCTATTGCTTCGAAACAAAAATTTAGTGAATTTCATTTAGCGTTGATAAGAGACATTTTACGAAAATATTCCCAACGCAGAAGCATGGCAGGAGGGGGAAAGAGAAAATCTGAGGATTTACCGTTTCGTTTAATTGATAGGCATTTTTCTACAAAATGTCCTAATCGTGTCGGCACAACACAATTATCAAGAAGAAAATGTGTTGTTTGTGTGAAAAATACGAGAAGGAACGACACACGATGCGATGTCGGATTATGTATCGATAATTGTTTTGAAATTTTTCACGCACAACTGAATTATTAACTTGTGTTATATTTACTAAATTTAGTTTTCTAGTTTATTGTTTTCTAGTTTACTACCAAAATTCTAGTTTATTGTGAATTTCAATGTTTATAATAAATAATTAATAGTAAAAAATAACGCTCTTGAATCATTTAATCTCGTGCAAAAGAATTACTATAACTTATTACGATTTGCGTTTTGAATAGTAAATTAACAGAGTTCAGTATAGCGAAAAAATATTCAGTCCACAGTGATCGTCCGTACGG
Organism: Bombus pyrosoma; assembly: GCF_014825855.1. NCBI lineage: Eukaryota > Metazoa > Arthropoda > Insecta > Hymenoptera > Apidae > Bombus > Bombus pyrosoma. Next base: position 5,184,896 of record NC_057786.1, on the reverse strand, counting down.
ATGGCATAGGCTCCGAGTATTCAGCACTCTAAGGGTTAATTCATTTTCAACCCAAGTGTCGTAACACTTTTTCGCAGAAAACAAAAAGGCTGATATACATAAAAAGAATTTGTAATTACATTTAAAACATACATTAGCTTATTTATCATTCTGAACGACTTAATTTCGTTCACTGAAATTTTTTTATCTCCTTCTGCCTCAGAGCTACACGTTGTCTCTGTTTCGTGCGACTCCTTATATACAGGGTGAGGCACCCAAAACAGGACACCTGAATATCTCGAATGTCATTGATGATAAGAAAAAAAGAAAGAATCTAAAGCGTTGCGACAGTGATATCACGGCATGTCGAATTTTGTTCCGATTAATCGCGAAGCAAGCTCTCGTTATACGTCCTTTCATCTCTTCTCTGGTTATCGGTATCTCATTGTACTCTTGCTGCTTTAATTTCCTCCATAAATAAAAATCCCCTATTAATCCGAACCGAATTCGACATGCCGTGATAGATCATGCATCGACGCTCAAGCCATTTTGAACATGTAAAGCAGCAGTGTACTGATACATTAACAAATCGCCATTGCATAAAATAAAGTATTCGATCGCTCACGTAAAGTAAATTATTCTCCACTAAATGGCACATAAAAAACATATCACTTCGTATCGTTATCATATCATTAAGTGGATTTTCACATGACATGTACGTGTTTACCTAAAGAAATATGTGCTACCCGACACCATGAAAATTTATCGTGACACATTTTTTTCTGTCACCAATAACGATCGAGATATTCAAATGGCCTGTTTCACGTATCTCGGCCTGTGTGTGGCTAACGCCACACTCACATTGCGTGCCGGAAAGAAGAAGAAGAAGACAGGAGCATAATGAGTGGGGAGTTTTCTTCTCGCCTTGAAAGTCGGCAAAACGCGCACGCGCCTACGCAAATGTCCTCGGAGTGTTGAAATAAAAAGGTCGTATTACTGATCAAAATAAAGGTGGAACCATTTGGGAACTTAATCCTTTATATATATAGGGTGAATTGTAATCCGTGGTAGTAGCAAGATGAAGGATATACTATAGCTGAAAATGAGATGAAAATCAATAGCAGAATTACGTTAAAAGCTTCGTTTACAAGAAAAATGCATTTGAAAATCAATCGAATACGCGTGTATACCTTGATTGATAGCTCGGGTTATGGATTGCGCTACTGTAAGTAAAATGTTATTCATTAACAGAGCTTCGCTTAAAGGTCAATGCTACACTCTGTTCAACGAGAAGAGTCCGCAGACTTTTAAATATCGCACTATTTCCCGGATAAATTTCTGAAATTCTTCATTCTCTGAAATGAATAGAATTGAATAAAATTATTATGTTAACTAGTTATATACGTAGGTAAAACAAGTAATACAATAAATGATATTGTGTTTGATATTGTATTTCATAAATGAGCGAATATACCTTGTTTGAAGACAGTCCTTTTTCAAATGATGGAAAAACGCAGATTTATCTCCGTGTTTCGCGATACACTTGACAGTGTTATCGTCTGTGTCATAAGGCCGAGAGGTCGAAGGAAGCTTTAGCAATGAGCCAGGTAAATCTGCCCCTCGACTCAACATCCGCTAGTCAATAACTCATGTTCCTTGCATTTGTTAGACGTCTAACGCGTGATCTAACACCTGTTTACCTCTACTGACCTTTCTCGTTGAATAGAGTATAGTTATCCGCATCGATTAAAGTTTATAGCAGTTTATGACAAAGCAATAATAATAAAAGTGTATGATCCTCGGTCGTTGTACGACGATAGCCGGGACACAGCTGGAGCCGGTGCTCGGCTTCCAGCATGCGCTTCATCGGCGACGTAGAGCTCAGCAGGCGAGATACCGTCGAACAATACATTGTATGTGTATTTGTATATTATGTATATGTATATGTATATTACAGCCGATGGCAAGGAATTGAGCAGGCAGCTGTCAGTGAAAAGAGTGTTAGATAAGTTCACCTTACCGACCGTCACCGACGTCATCGTCGTCATCGTCGTCATCGTCGGTGGTCGATAGTTTCGTAAACGTTGCACTGGATGCGAGCACTGTAAATCTTGTACCTACGCTATGTGCGACATATGAAAGCATCTGAAGTTTAGACTACCTAACACCTCAAGACAACTATCAGACAACGTTTAAGAGATCAGCGGAGAGTCATACGAAAAGACCATCTTTTATCACGAGGGACAATAGACAGGATATACAAAGAAATACATCACGAACTACAACCCACATTTATCAAATCAATCAACGCACGACAACCCAAACCAAACACATCCTGGCAATGCTTTTACCTCTCAACTCCAAATTAATCAAAGAATGAAATGGACAAACGAGAACGACGAAACAATAACTTGATCATATTACATAATAACACATCTTTACGCCTTTCTCGTATTAGTGAGCAGAGAATAACAAATCAAAGACGAACAATCATAACGAGAAAATTCATTAGCAAAGATGAAATAGAGAAAAGACAAACACCAAGTAATTAATGAACTTAGGATAACAACAGACATTGAAGATAGGGATGAGATATAAATTAATAATATCACGAGCTAACACAGTCAGCAACAAACATATTCATGTACTACACACTAATGTACGTTCATTACTACGTGTGTCTGACCCCTTAGACTCACACACCAAACGGTCACGAACATCATGCGGACAGTTTACACAAACAAGTAATACAGACGCGATAACGCAGTTAGGAAATCAAGAGCTAACTGTAGCAGATACGATTATTAACAATAATTGAATAGATTATTAGCCAGATATTAACCAAAGAAAAGGTACTTTTCTCACACAATTAAATTATATATAGCCAAACAAAAATCATCTATAGCCACATACTATCGCTATATCCAAACAATAATTTGCTGCTCTGTGTACACAGCAGCCATGCAGGACGGAGCAAAAATCACACATAAATCAAACAACGAATCACCCGTTGTGACAAAAACGTTTATGAAACAGAATAGAAGACTTTATAGTGAAAATGAATGGAACAGTAGAATACATAAATGGTAATCGCAGTTTGGCTCTGTAGAAACTTGTAGATTTAATAAAACAGCAATACAAAATACACTCGCAACATCAGCTTTAGAGAAAAAATCATTGCCACGTTTTGGGTATATTGAGGCAAAGGCTTAACATACTCGTGATCAGGTGAAAACGACCCTTGGAACGAATCAAAACAAGCAATTTAGCAACAATGAAAAGTTATTCTACGACACTAACACCAGAAAGCTTACATGTATTGGCTTAATATATAGTCTACTCTAATAGAATACAATGACAGCAGGTGGATCGAAAAAAATCAAGAGCTTAAAGCCATCAGTATAGATTATGCTATACGAATATGACAACTGCAAAAACTCGCAACTGATAATATGCACAACTACTGCTATAATATGTTAATCAGCACTTATGCACTTTTACTAGCCTACGTTAACAGATTCATACAGGCACCAGATACACTATCATACTGTCACATCATATACATGTCACCCAATGACCAAGCAGATATACAGAATCCAGCCAATAACATGATTTATAAAATCATAATTTTGTGCATCAGCAAACTCATCTACGGACAACACGACCAGATGGCTGCCGCAAACACAGTCATGCACGCAAAAAGGTAACTACCTACCGCTGCGGTAGCCTCAAACGAGCAATTATCAAAAACAAAAAAAAAGAAATGTCTTGTATATCGATTACAGGAAAGCATACGATTCGATACCACATTTTATATTTTAACACTGCAAAATACATTCTACGACAGTATAATTTTTTAGAAAATACTATGCGTAACTGGAAAAACAGATGCTATTAATGCCAACATGCTATATTAAAAGAGGCATTTTCAAACCTATTAAAACTAAATAATAGCAGAAATTATTTATTACAAGCTAAGCAATCTGATATATGTGCATACATGATATTAAACTTTCAGGCAGCACTCTTAATGAAATATACAGGGTGTCTCACTAGCTCTGTTACAAAAAGATATCACCGTTACTTTTAATGATACGCAAAAGTGCCAAAGGCACAGTATCACAAGCGCAAATTTACTAAGCGCCTTTGGGCGCCAAATAAAATCTCTACGAGCGTATACAAGATTTGGGATTCAAAGGATGAAGGTTTGAAACTATTTTACTTCAAACGGTGCGAAGCGCGTATACAGCGACTCTCGATCTATCTGCGCGAGTCGCGGCTGATTATATACTTCCATGGACCCATTGTCTCGGCAACGAAACTTGATCTTGAAGTCCAACGGCGATCACGCAATAGACAGCAATTGCTGTCTGCCGTTGCAGAAGTACGCGGAGTACTGCCGATGAGAGCATTAAAATTGCTCCAACTACGGTCGACGACTCGAGGATGACAGAAAAACAGGAACCAACAACCACGTTGAGAGGAAATGCAAGAAATATCTTATTTTAAAGATCTTCTATTTAGAAATTCCCAATCTGTAGAAGTGTTTACGTTTTTATGAAAGAGCTTACTGCGGCCGTTGGACAATTTACTCCCTGAAACATTTTACACAGCCCACAAACATACTGCTGCCAACAATATGGCTCGCATGTCAACAAAACGAAGTTGCGGGTCAGGCCGAAGTGAGGATTTGGTGTTTATTGATCCTTAATATGTTAACGTATAACGTGTGCATATGTATACAGGCAAGATTCGGCGATTAAAACATGATTTTCAGCTTCTTTCTTACTTCGACGAGAGAAGAGATTGAACAGTAAGATTTAGAAATTCGCAAACATAATGCCATACATCCGTGTTGGTAAGTCCAAGCAGCTGAATTGAGCTGACTGGATTGTTGTTGAATTGAATTGCGTGAGCGTGGCACGGTGATTTTGATGAATCTTCGCAGGTTCATATAACAGCCAAAAATATCCGATATTTGCTATATTTACTGGCAATCGTCCACATTTATAGGATGAAAACAGTCCTTACCGTTAAACAGCGAACATGACTGTGTAAACATATCTTGAAAAATTCCATATTGAAAATTATAAATCGTTTTTAATTTTTGTTATAAATACTAATCGATTTTTGCACGAGTTTATATTATAAACGAGTAAAAGGCGAAGGAATTCCGGGATACTTGGGAAAGTGATGGATGAAAGCAGATGAAAGAGAGTGTCAAGCTTCAAGTTGAGGGACGAGGTGAAAGCAAGAAAGTACTAGGGATAAAGAGGAAAGGAAATAGAGTGTGTGCAGGAGAAAAAGAAACATGGGAACAGATATGGGAAGATGGGGTGAAGAGAAGAGAGACTAGCGAGAGGTAGGTGATGAAATGCTGGACTTGGAGGGAGGTTAAAAATGGTGAACAAGAGAGGCGGAGAATGTAAGGATGACGATAGCGGGAAGAATCGAAAATGTTATGGGAATAAATAGAAACCGAGAGGAAGAAATATCGGAACGGAAGTTTAAAACAAACAGATCAAAGGAAAGTGTAGGAACAGGTAGAACAGGCAGTGACAGATATGGTAAATCTGAGGCAGATAGAGTAGGAGAAGGGAGAGGCATGACAAGGCGAGAGGCGGCAGTGATAAGAGCGCAATGTACAATTGCCGTAAACGTAAAATGTATTCGTTGTAAATATTGTAATTAGTGCAAACACTATAAATGTGCATAAGGAGCGAACGCGACCAATGTGTGTACGCGGGTATGAAGACACAACGACCTCGCTACTGGATCATCCACCTCTTACTTATCACTGTATAAAAGAAAGCTGTGAAATGCAATGCACCACCAGTCAATCCATTATAAAAAATCTACTTACGCGTTACTCTGCCCGATCGCCTCCCCGTCTTCGAAATTATGAAATTCAATTTAAATCAATAATTTTGCGATAAATCATCGACATACACCACCGACCTTGCACCACGCAACTCTGTGCAAAGCTAATGGTGAAAGTTCAAGTCATGTTGAAGTTGGATTCATTCGCACGAGTTTGGTTAGTTGGATTGCGGCTGACCATGTGTCGGCTGATCGACGGTTCACGTGCCCGTCCCGTGACACGGGCAATGCGTAAATACAGATAATGTATAAATAACATAAATAGTATAATATATAAAAGATGTAATTGAGGGCAATGCTTGAATTGTACAAAGCGGAAGCCCTTTGTAACCCTAAAAATTTATTCGTCTAAATTACATACGCACCGAAACTCAAAATACAGATAAATCGGAACTTTGATCTTTTGCAGATTAACCATTTCGCTTCGAGCGCCACATATAGGCGGCGACCACGCGACGACTGCTGGGTCCGGCACCTCATACATCCGGCATCCAAATGATGCATATACAAGTGCTACCTGTAGTCAATAATATATGTTTTCGTTATCGGCAGAACATTTTCTGATGATTTTATTGACATATTAGATTAATCACTTCTTAAAGTTACTCATTGATGAAACATCAAAACGTTTTACGCAATATATTTCAAGCATCCAAACGGTCGTATACTGTTTCATGCTAAAAAATCTATTAAATCCATTGACAGTGAAACGATATTTTATATACGGTTCTTACAAGAATTAGGAATAGATCGGCTTAAGGTATAATTGTCAATCTGTTAGAAATTAGAAATTGTAGATTAGTATTTTGTTTGAAAATGTACTTTCAGGAATAGTTTAGGCCCCTTCAAAATGTATGCAAGAAATAAAAAAAGTATTACGTTTGAAAATGAACTAACTGATTCCGAAGAAAATGAAAATAATTTCAACCTGCCTAAGAAATATATGCAGCACATCAGAATTGGAATCGTAGTCAATTAAAGATGATGCCAAGGACACCGATTGCGATATAACATGGACATCTAAAAATTTCAGGCCAAAAATCCATCCATTTTCCTCAAGAAATTCGGGAATAAGAAAGGAAATACGCAGATCCTCGTCAATTATAGATTACTTTGAGTTATTCATTTCTGAAGGGCTCGTACGGTACATTGTAGATGAGACAAATTACTATCGGGTACAGAAGGATAATAACAACTTGGATGCCCAGAAAAATACGACAGTAGACGAACTGTACTGAGTTTTCGCGTTGTCCTTATTGATGACACATAACAAAAAACTAACAATACAAGAGTATTGAAATAAAGATAAATAATTACGAAGCAGTATTTTTAGTGAAATAATGACCAGAGATCGCTACTTTTACTACTATTTTATTACTAAGGATAATACACTTTACACACGAACTTGGGCGCACTGATGATCGTCTAGGTAAAATAAGAGATGTAATCAATATGCTACGAAAATCATTCAGTGACGCATTTCATCCGTGTCAAGGACTTTGTATTGACGAAATTGTATTGATGTTGTACGAAATCCGCTTGTCTTTCAAGCAGTACATTCCGTCGAAGAGGAGTCGGTTTAGCATAAAATCGTATATGATCTGTCATTGTAAACCTTACCTGTAAGACCTTATAGTTTACGGCGGAAGCTCAACAATAAGAAAGTGCAATCACGGGGATTTAAAAATCGGGAGCAATAGTCTTGTCACTTTTGAAACTTAGGAAAAGGTCATACAGTTTATCCAGACAAGTTTGAAGAGCGTTTGAAAAAAGGAGAGGCATGTTTTCATAGATCAAATAGTTCGTTAGTGGATAGACAAAAAAGAAGTTTCTGGAGGACAACAGAGTGTGCAGAAGTCAATGGGCATAATAGACAAGGTTCATATGGTTCTAAGTACTGTTGATTCAACGCGTAAATCGTTGGAGTGGTACCGCAAATTTTTCATCCCCTTCATAGACATTTGTGTGTGGAATGCATATTGTGTTTGTAAGTACAATCGAGAAGAAACCATTTCCATGGCAAAATTTCAGTTAGGGTTAATAAAACAAATAATCGCAAAGTACCTGCACAATGTAGTTCGGCGTCAAAGCAGACCCGCTGGCAATCCAATGAGGTTAACAGAGAGGCATTTTCCCTCATTCTATAAGCCAAAAAGTAAAAACCGAGAACGAAGATGTGTTGTTTGTAGTGAAAATGATAAAAGATCGGAATCACGATATGCGCGTAAAGATTGCAATGTGCAAAGATCCTTGTTTCAAAATATATTATACAGAATTATATTACTAATCTTTACATATTAATATATTAACTAACTTGCGTTTCATAATTAATTATATTAAAAATTTTACCTTAAAATCTTGTAAATATATAAATGCCTATATTACCTGTAATTTTTTAAGCCTTTTCATATTTAAAAAAAGAAAGATGTAAATTATACTTATCATATTGAAGTAAAGATTGTTTTATTCAGGACAGTTGTTATTTAAGACTTAGGAAAACGTATATACAGCAACCACGCACACTGTGCGTATTTCTAGCGCGCGTTTCCGTTCAGTGACAATGCTTTGGCGGACTGGCCGAAGCAAAAGGGTTAAGGGAAGTAGTCATTGTAAAATTTGCTCAGAGAAAGTATTTCTCTGCGGACAAACAAAATTTTAAGAGTTAATTTGCATGTCGTTCCGGATGAAAAATGTCTAATAAGCATAACCTTTTGTAGCGGCCCATGGCCGTAGAGAAAGTTCCAGGGTTGAAGCACATGATCCGAGGACAGGACGTCGTAAGAGAATAAATCCTGGGACTTGCTAAAAAACCCATGGGCCTTCAAAAGGGAAATTTATTCTTTCATCGTCTACGCGGTTTTCCATCCCCACTTCGGAAGAAAACTCTCTCTTCCGAGAATCCTATAAAAAGGGAAACGAGGAAAAGCTCGAGTGAGTCGATAGTTGATCCTAGTCCGTCATAGTCAATAGGCGATAGCAGTTCACGGTAGTCGCTGGTAGTTACACCATTAGTCCATCAGTCAGATAGACATAGTAAGTTTGTATCACTTCTGTATCATCATCGTTCGAGCTCGACGTGCGTCCGTTACGATTTAAAACGACGCACATTCGACATCAAAATAAACATTGTTGAAGCTCTGCACCGGAGTAATTTGATATCACCCAATACGTCTTTACCACCTCAGTTTTATGCCTGTACTTGGATTCATTTCAATCCAGTCGATTTTAGTAATCCTGTATTTCTTTTTCTATTACGAAAAAGTCCTTCATGAGATAAAATGGAAACTCACCATGTGTTGTTTTTGCGTCGAAGGTCGAGTGTTTACGTGAAATTAATATAACATAATGATTCCAGATTGTTATTTTTTTTTAGATTAACAAAGGAGCTAGCTAGTTAGAGAAATAGCAGGCAAGTTTCCTACGTCAATTTAACTTTACAAAGCGGAAATTTATATACGTATGTATATAAAAAACCTAATTCAGCATGTACCTTTTTTTATTAATTGAAATTATGCTCGGTATAAATACATGTCGCAAAGACAGCCTAAAAAATCAGAAATGTACTACGTCGCACAAAATGTGAGGTATGTGCGTCACACTAAAGTGGTAATTAAAAAACAGATTATGTTTACGGCGCAAAACACTCACCTGAAATGCACACTGCGCAAATTCAAGTGGTCATGAAAACCAATTGCGTTGTTCGTGTCGAATAGTCTCAGCGAGCCTTCTACGGTGAGATTTTTCTGGAAATATATCTCGAGACGAGGCCTAATACAATGAAAGTTGGATCTCACGAGACTTACTATGAGCCTCGTGATTGCTACTCATATTCGGTATCCGTTCTGACATCGAAATGAAATGGCGTTACAAAAATTTGTCTCCGAAAGGAAAATTGCTGTTGCGGTAGCTATGTGCATTGCAGAGGAATAGATTCCGTGTAAAAAGAACAAATGGCCAGGAATTGGCTGATCGCAGAAGATACATTTTCGCATGTTGCATTATTAAAAGAATTGTAGCAAAACGAACCAAAAGAATTTTTAAATTATGTACGGATGGATGAAGAAAAATTTAATATTACTTTCATTTTAATTCAATCGCACGTTCAGAAAAAAGACACTGTAACGCGAGAAGGTATATTTGCTGAAGAGCGCTTGATAACTGCATTCAGCTATTTAGCTATTGGACAAAGTTATGAAAACTTAAAATTTTCTTATGCCATATTGGCATAGCTATTGCGACAAATAATTTTTCAGCATAACGTCTTCCTTCTTGATTTCGTATTGTCGGCGGCGATCAGTTTAGTTAACTAAAATTTTTTAATTTTCATGCCCCGTCCTCAATGCCATTCGAACGTCTTTGAATTATCGAGATAAGAAAAGTATAACGTTTTTATACATGTATTCCGGACAAACTGAGAAGACTTGATCTCTAGCAATAGTGTCCAAACTTTTTTTAGTCGTGGCGTATTTTAGAAGATGTACAGATATCTTGTATATGAATTCTATTATTTATTTAAAAGAAGTACTTGTACATAACATTAATAAAAAAAAAATATATAGTTTCGTACGAATTTGAGAACTGGTTTTCCGAGTGTTTGTGGCAAGTAAAAGTCAGACAAGATCTTTTCATTCGTAAAGTGAGAATTATAAACTATCAAGGTATTTTGTTACTGTAATTGAACTCAAGAATAGGATATGATTAAATTTCTTCTGCTGCATGAGATTAAAGCCATAAAAGCTGATCGAAAGTTGCTGTATTTAAACCATAATAGTGCCTTTTGTTTATATGTCGGCGAGATATTATCTGGTCTCGTGGTCACTTTTGGTCATCCGTCTCCAGGGAATACGGTGAGTTTGTTTTGTTTGTGTCATCAGTCTTCACTGTCATTATATCATCCCTATTTCCGTGACCTGTTTCGGGCACTTGAGTGCGGACGCGCACATTTCGCCTTCGGATCGTGAGATGAAACGTTAATGCAACTCGAAACTCGTGGCTCAACCGATGAAGTAAACCGTAGAAGCAGGAAACGATTGCTTCTGGCTGATTGTGAGGCGATTTTCAATTGTACAAGTGCTCTAACGATTCAAATTTGACTCTGATCTTTTCAGCACGGAACGATTGACCCTTGGCCTTCTTCGTTCGAAGACAAACGATTCTGCTTATCGATCGGCTTAAACGGTTCTGATGGGTCGCCCTTCAGATGCGTATCCGCCTGTCGCAGCGCAGCAATGCGATTATAAAGTCGTCGGTTAAGGAACGACGATCATTTATTACCATGAGAAATCCAACGACGCGGAATCTTTTAGATACTTTAAATCAACATACTTTCTTCCTTTCCTTAAATTCAGTCCGCTTTATCGTGTTATTTTCGGCGAACCGTTAATCGGACACTATCTTGTAGATGTTTAATTTTCTCCTTCTTCGAAATATTGCTTATCCTAACTTTAATTATTTTTTCTACCATTAGTCTGTAATAAAACTTGAACGAGTATACACGTATTTCTTCTACAAATCTGTACGCCTATCCTGGTTTTCTCGGACTGTCCTTACGCTTTAACCGTGTTGAGGTTATTAGATGTATAATGAGAGAGACGCGTGGATAAATTATAAGGTAGAAAAATATATTTGAAATACGGAAGTGAAAAGTACAAAAAAATTGAAATAATAATACGAGCTGGTCCAGATCCGCACGCTGGCAGTGTTACTCTATAACTGAAAAAACCCTGAAGCCAACGTCGCCTTTCGACTGTTTATGGTCTGCCTTCGTCGCAGACTTTTGTCTATGCGCTATCGATGGCTTCAGTGCTTTAGAAAGCTAAAAAGACCAGATGTAGAGTTTTCTTAAAAGCGGTGACCTTCAGCAAACCATTTGAATCCCAAGCAGCGCGATCGTGCTGTTTAGATTTTGTGTCGAAAAGTCTCAGTACATTTGTACGCTACGGACGACCGACGGTATTTTGTATTTCAGTGTTATCTTCTCAATAATTTTTATTGAACAAAACTTGAAATATTTATAAACTAATAGCACGCATGTATAATAATATAGATGTATTTCATAAAGTAACAAATATGACGAGCGCTATTGCGTCGCTTGATTCTCTTCACAATCGATTAAGAGAAGCGCCATCATGCTGTTCGGGATTTTTCGACCTTGCTTTTTCAATGACTCCTGGGACTCGAACGATCGAGGAAACTCGATTGCAACAAGTTACACTTTGAGGCGGTAGAGTAAAAGTTCGTGCGAACGATCTCTCGTACTGCAACGCCATTTGCATGCGTATCCACGTTCCGTATAGAAACTGAGGATGCGACCCGTCGCGAGGAACAGGGTCACAATTCATTCCGCGACTACAATGAGTTCACCTCTTGCGTTGATAGCGGCCTTCTGCATTTTGATGCATCATATACCAAAGACCAAAAAAAGGAAATCATCTCGTTGGTGGATGTCACAAATATATAAAAATAGAGGAATATACAATGGGTTTAGCTTATCGGCTGATTCGTCGTTTCAACATACGTATGGATTATACAAACACTTTACAAGAATACATTCTAGTGATTTCGAATTTTTGTTACGGTTAATTTGGCGACAAAAAGGTTAGATCGGCAATAACGTTACCTTTTTGGCGGCTCATACACCAGCCTTCAGTATCTTTCTAAAACTTTTAAACGATTAATGTGCAAAATTGTGCCAGAAGTTTGTGATGCCATTGTGACAGTATTGAAAGACCATATTCAGGTAAGTATATTTTATTGTACGAAAAATTGCAAAATGAAATCTTTCGCGTTATAATCTGATAATACCTTTAATATATCCCTTTATATGCCCTTTCTAGCAAATAGAGATCGCATATACATGCATATGTTCTGAAAGAAACATTTCAGGCAAATGTTGATTATAATTCTTCAAAGATTTGTTCGTTTCACCTGTGTTGAAGGTTGTATTTGTTGAATGAGTCAAATGAGTGTTTGACACGTAAATACGGTAGCTTTGAAAGGTGAAAGGTTTAGGAGAAAGATTCGATGGATGATAAGCCGGACTAGGGCGAAATGTATAATTAATATTTCTGTAATAGCCTCTATTTCCTGTTGAAAATATATTAATGAAGCTATCAAATTGCCCAAATGAAAATTCTCATCTTGCATAATGTTGCAGTAACGCGGAGTTTGTCAACATCTCGAAAGCTTTATCGAAGCGTTAATCTAGTGGGCATTTTATTTCCATATTTTGTGCTGTAGCTTCCGGCTTTTCATATCCTCATTTGGTATTGTTTCATTTACCTGCGTCTAAACAAACATATTGTTACTGTCTTTTTATCGTAAAACGAGAAATTAAACTAAAAATATAAAAGTTTAGCATACGTTTTGTTGCAGATTCTGAAAGCACAAGAAGAATGGCTAAAAGTAGCTAGAGATTTTGACACTCGGTATAACTTTTCACATTGTATCGGGGATCCTGATGGCAAGCACGTGATTCTACAGTGTCCCATAAAAAATGGCAGCAAGTACGTAAACTACAGGCGTTTCTTCGGCATTGTGCTTTCTCCTATAGTTGACGCGAATTATAATTTCATGTTTGTGCACGTGGGCTATCAAGGAAGAATTTCTGTTAACCAAACTGTGGGGTACTTGTAAGTATCGAGTTGCATACACCAAGACAAGAAACCTGCTTGAATGTACCTCGTTCACTGGTTTAAGTGGAAGAGAAAAGAAACTGCCATTTTTCTTCTCGGGGGTGAAACCTCTGCTATGTCCGAAAATTTTACGAAAGTTTATCCTAGTTGCCATACCAAGGGAACAATACAAAGAATTTTTAACTACAGGCTTCGTAGAGCCCGCAGGGTAGTTGAAAATGTCTTCGGCGTAGCCTCGTCAATCTTCCGCGTGCTGAGGATACCTCTGCTATTGTTAAAGAAGAAGCATCCCGTATTTTGCTAACAGTTATTCTGTTACACAATTTCTTGCGACGAAGACCTAATTCAACCGCACTGTACATGTCACAGGGAACGTTTGATTCTGAAGAAGCAGGTATTGAGACGCCTGGAAATTGGAGAGCAGCAAATAATGAAACAGGTTCACTGTTTCCCTTCAGAAGAATTATACGACAAACAAGAACTAGATTGCTAGACACGAGAGAGGAACTAGCGGATTATTTTTCGAAGGAAGAGGAACCATAATGGCAAGATAACTGCGTATAGAAAATAGTATGAAGAATATATAATAAATGTACAACACAAATAAATTATAGTGGCTATAATATACTAATATAAATATATAGTGTAATTTTACTTAAATATTATTCTTATTTGTTTAACTTACCGCACACAGTGTTCTTCTTGGATTATTTCTATACAACAGAAATTCTAGATTTTTAAAGCTAAATCACAAACTGGTACATGTCTAATTCTGTCCCTGGAGATAAAAACAAGAATAAACCTAAAAATATACAACGTATCGGATTTTGTAACCATCGATAGATGATTCTTGTAGACTTTTGTGAGCGAAAATAACACTTTGCAAAAAGCTGATAAACATTTGGAGATGAAATTTTGCATACCTTTTCAGAAAGGCAAAGGCTACATTTTCACAAAGTTCCAATTTTGCATTCTCAATTGTACACGAATTATTGACAATTGAAAGTAGTGCGATTTTGTGCGAATATCGACATCTTTGCAGATTGTTTACAAAGTCCATACAAGAAATCTCGAGTGGAAAACATGTAGCATTTGTTCCTGAACATGATTTCCATACTTATAGAAAATTTAATATCAAAGTTGGCCTTTTTCGAGGCAAATTTGGCTGGACTACATCGCGTCAGCCTTCAGCCATGGACAGGCCTTTGATGCAACGACGAAAAATCGGCAAAAGATCGATCGGTTCGTCTCTATCTTTGGATCATATTTTGAGACGTAACGATGCAATGATTACCCGTCCGATACGTAGATACGCAACGAATGAATACGCTCGAAAAAATTCTGATCGTGCAAACTGTAAGACTGTCGGAACGATTCCGCTTTCTTCTGACTAACAAGAAATAAGATAATAATAAGAAATGCGTACTGTTTGAAAACTCAAACAATTGTTTCAAGTCTTGTTCTACTCGACCGAGACTCCAGCAAGACACCACAATTCCGAAAATGTGTTTAGTGATTGATTTTCACCGAAAACAAGAAAATTCAATTGGCATGCTTTTTAAGTATCACTCATGCTCTTCCATGCGCCCGAAGCACACGCAGAGCGATGTCTGAATACGAGGTTTTCGAGCGACCAGGTTCTCGACCGCTCAAACCATCACACGTCGTTTAATGACCCTTCGAACGTAATCGCGTTACCCCTTAACCTACAGTATCGTGCGAGAGACGTAGTACGTCGACCTGGCCAAACATAAACAACACGCGTGAGAGACATGGTACGTCGATGTTGTTGATTTATTATTTACTTCAAGGTAATAAACATTTCTTGATTCCAATGATCAATTGGTAGTAATTATTTATGAAATATCTTGCAAAATAAAATGAGATGTACATTGCACGTGTATTTATATGTCAAAAGACATGTGCAATTTGCACAACTTCGAGCGCTCAGCCAAACCGTGAAATGACTCGACGTGTGACCGACCATGTTGTTGCTTATGGCACGCGCTATTACAACTTAAATCGTAAGGCAAGAGGTTAATGAAGCGCTCGGTTATTAAAAATATTATGGACACGGGTAATAAATGTATTATTATGATTTTTTAGAGAAATGAATACTGAATGCCGTGAGAAAATTTAAAATATAATTATGCAATTGATTCGTCGCATAGCGAAGACAGCTTTCCAGAGAATATCGTGAAATTGTTCTCTGCTCCGTTTATTGCCGGAGCAGACTTTCCTTTCTCGGATGGCTACGTTGTCGTCAACCGGCGCAGATTATGGTTTCCGTCTTTCCGCGTCTTTGTGTACAGTGTATCCTCCATATTTCCTGCAACGCTAAAGCTCCACTTAAAAATCTACAAAAACCCTCACCCTTTTTGTTCTTCTCGATAGCGATTTCGTAAATGGGCGCAAATGCTGGGCGAATGAGAAACACGTGCAATGGGTAATTGATGTGTGTGTGTGTGTGTGTGTGTGAGTAGTAGTTGTGCGAGAGAGCATCAATCGAGAACAAGTTCAGCATTGTGGAATAACAATATATAATTACGACTGTAAATATCCTCAAATTAGCTCCACTCCTTCTAAAAGGCAGAAGTTTTATCCTCTTAGCCCTTTGCGCTCAAGGACTTTTTTAGTCGGGCTAAGTAGCAACTCGAGATGATTTAGCGCGTATGTGACGCGTGTCTTGCTGGTAGCATAAAATGATTTTACGCACAAATTGACTTACAAAACACTATATTCTAATAATTTATCTATATTTACATCTTTCAAAAATGTGACTTTGTAACATTAATTTCTGTATTTTTTGTATGATAATTTATAAAGCATTCACCAAGATGCATTCTTGAAATTGATCTTATTTCTCAACAGTCCAAAACCAAGCTTCGTTTGAGCTAATTTCACTTCTGAAAACCATTTTTTAGGGCTTCTAAACTATGATACTTTTGCCATGATCATCGAATCCGAATTAACGCCGGAGACGTTGCAAGAATCATAGTTTCGGAGGCTTTTAGAGATTAAATATTTCACCTCCATTTTAAATTCTAACACTTTACACTTCCTAACAAAGGACATAAAGAGCTAAGGAACCTATTCGCGAACCAATACTGCGCTCTAACCAATTGCAGATGTCGAAATCTAGCATAAACAAGGGTTGTCGCCTCAATGGGAAGGAGTTAGTTTGACCATTTCGGACAGAAGATGCGTGAAATGGCTGCAAGTGGTTGCAAGTCAAATTGAAAGACAAATAAAAATGTAAATGCTAATATTGGGTCTTCTACGGGAGCCTAATTGCTTAAAGAAAATATTGTTGATGCAAAACGAAATACTACGATTGGCCATTCTACAGAGTGAATAGTTCTTTGGAAAAGCAGAGGAAATGAAACGCGTTCAAAGAAGAAACGAGGTTATTGCGCATTAAATTTATTAAATGGCACCTCGTCATTACATGATATCTTTTCTTCTAGAACTTTCTTAAATGTGATGCAGTATTCCATCTCCCAGATTCGGATCGTCGTGCTGGATTCAACCTCCAGATTCCGCAGGTTTTAACGTACCTGTATCCCGCGATCGTTGGTCTACTTTGCAAAATATCTTTGAGCTGGATACATTCCTATTAGGATATTTTTCGCTGTATAAACGTTGCGCTTTTGTGCTATTGTCGCTCGCCGCACAGTAAGTAACAAAGTTCATGTCCAAAAGTCCGCCAAATGTATACGACATTTTGTAACAAATATGGCGATATAAGTAATAAACGACGTATAGTACTGCTACGCTATATACAACGCTCACTACGCGCACTGTACGCACAGTACACCCAAGTAACACTCTAACGTAATATTTTCAGTTCTCTGAAAGTTTCTCGTCGACTGTCGCAATGATTCCATTCTTCCAAAATTGTTCTAGCCTTTTGCCTCAAAATGGCTAAAACATGGCAATGTAGCGATGGAGAGTTCATTTCGAAAGAAAAATTTACGATAAATTTATTTAATTTATTTGCCAATGTGCGGTGGCACTCGACAGCACAAATACCGCCACTCGACACTAACTAACAACGGACGACGGCAGCGCAGTGGTTGGCACCTTAGGTTACGAACGTTCGGAACCCGGGATCGAATCCCGGCGACCGAAGTCCGATTTTTCTTCCACGATTCTTAAATAGAAAGAAAATGCAGCAGTACCCCAACAGAGCGACATCTACAAGCCAGCAGAGCTACTATTATCACGGACAACACATATCCACCTCAAATGCCCCCTTTCACCTTCTTTGTATAACTCGAAATTATCCAGGAACATAATCATAATATTTGAGAAGGTGCTTTCGAAAGCAAGGGATGATGGTATTGGGGAAGCGAACAGGAAGGAGAGGAGGCTGTGCACCAACGTATTTAAAAAGAGCACAAACTCATTTTGTACAATCTTCAAATTTTACGTAGCTGCAGATTTATTCATATTTCATATTTACCAGATGGTCATTGGAAAAGTGGACTTTCCGTTTGTCAAATCGGTTTCGGAAATATCTCGTTCCTTCAAGTCTTAAATAATAGCCAGCAAAAGAATTAAAATATTATTGGGATATTGTCATCGGTTTTTACGACCATAACATTTTTTAATTGCGGAAAGAAAAAGATTAGAAGAATGCTCTAGCAAAACTATAAAAAAACTAGAAAAGGAGCACAACTATCGCATCTATTATTTATTTTGAAGCAACTATTGTGACTATATTCATGGAACAATATAAAATATTAATTTGACATTTTGTAGGAACTGTTAAAAAACCGACTAAGCTTTTTGGCAAATATTCACTTTTCCTACAAAATCCATCGGTGCCATCGAAAGCCATCGGTGTGGACTAAAGACGCATATATGCGTCTGACGAAAGCCATCGCTGTGGACTAAGGACGCATATATGCGTTTGTCAATTTTTCCGAGCACCTACGCAGAAGTAATACTATTACGTTTGTGGAATGTAAACATATCGTAAATAATATGAATGTAAGAACCAATGGAACTTTAACATCGTATCCATGAAAATGGTTCATATAGTTGAAAAAGATTAATCGGGGGAGTCAAAAGTAACACCAAAAGACACAGAATCATCTGTCAAGGTCATCATATATAATTTATGAATATCCTGTACATAAAATGTTTAACTACTAGATTAATTCAATATGCATATTTAAAAATAAATTATTAAATAGGCAATATCTGTTCCGAACTATAATACAACGTATGGACCGTTTATTTTGAAATTGATGCAAGTCCATTTTTTGCTTTTCGAGAAAATTAAAGGTTAGCATCTTAGTCAATTCAAAAATATAAATTAATTATGTCAAGTCTGGCAATGTTTCTACCAATTTATCAATATGTAACTTGATTATATAAATTTCTTTTAGGCGAATTTAACTAAAATAATATATATTTACAGACTGTAAATGGACTTGCACCACTTTTATAATTAGTCAATTGTAAAGATCATTTCAATGACGAAAAATGAAATATCACTTATAACATATTTTGTATTAATCCAATTTCGTTTATAAATAATAACAAGAAATAAAATAGGAGTAGTACTTTTTATCTTGAACTCTTATCTTGAAATTAATTATATTTATATATTGTTAAACTTAACATAAGATATTGATGTTATTTATTTATGCTCTTTATGTGGCAGTGTTTTGAAATATTCATGATGCACAGGAAGTATACAAGGTGGTACTGCTCCATATCCTTATATTTCTCGTTTCATTTCGTGTAAAATAATTTTTTTATTTTGTCTACATTGTTTTATAACATCATAATAATCCTATGCTGTGTACAAGAAATTCCTTTTTCGTAATGCCACTTCTATAATACTAAAATCTGCATCGTTTGGAAGATACGAATGCCCGGAGAGTAAAAATTTATGATCAATTACATCGATGTTATTTTCCAAAGACTGGACAATATTACCATGGACATAATAACATGGCTTTGAGTCGTTATATTTTGTAAATGTTTCAAACAGCAAGAAGCTATTTCCTACGATCCCCCGGAAGCAGTAGTTTCGTCCCACACATACATATGAATTTTATTGTCGTGGAAATGATGAAATCCTTCGTTTAAATAATTATTACAATACATATTTCGCTTATAACAAGCGATTGAAACAGATCATTTTGGATAGGCTAAGACTTTTTGTAAATCAAAAGAAAAAAAAAATTTATCGGGATTTTTTGATGCCAAAATTTTATCTTCTTGTAATGCTTTGCTTTCTAATGCAGCATTTTTCAAGTGAACAACACCTATATTTATGGAAATTAGACTTACACCACTTTCATAATCAATCGCTACGCAATTTCTTTTGGCCACTTTTACGTTGAACAAAGCATTGCCATTTTTTTAGATATTAAATATTAACTAGTTATAAATGAAAAGTTTACACCAAATTAATCACAAATTATGTGATATTTCATTTTTTTACCAAAATGGACTTGCACCACTTTCAAAATAAACGGTTCATATTGTAATCTGCGAACGGATTGACAGTATCTCGCTCGTAGAACATCAAAATTATGTGCCCTACTACCAGGGATAAGGAAAGGCGACTAATTATTATTACAAGTAGGGTTATACGTATCCTGAATATTATAATATAAAATTGCAAACGATTCTGATGCTAAAATAAAAGCTATTAATAACTTACATTGTTAAATCATTACATTAATTTGGCTACATGTATAAAGTTATTATTTAAAGCTAACAAATTTCTTTTTCAGGTCAGATAACTCCAGAGCCATTGCCAGAATTTTTAGCTCCTTTGGAGAATCACACAGTGATCCAGGGCCGTGACGTCTTCTTCACTTGCGTCGTCAATAATTTACATTCATACAAGGTATGCTGTTCGATAATTTCTTGATGTTTTGTTTGATAAATACTATAATTAAATAATTCAACATATATATATAGGACATTTAAGAATCTTACTTATCAATTTTTCATGTCTGAATATTATTATTTATTTTAGTCCTTGCCTCTCGGCTTTAGACGAACTTTCGATTTTACTATCCTTACATTTCTTGTATTGCACTCAGCATATTCTTACCAATTTTTCATGTTAAAGATAATATCAAGATTAATAAGATTCACGAGTTCAATATAATATGACCCTGAAGTGACCCTAGACTTAGAAATTTAGGAAAACGTCGACACAAGAAATTATATTCTTTGTGTTGAGTCGAGAATCTTCGAAGGTTCGCGACTTTAAGCAGACTGTAACATGAGTCGATTTTGGGAGTACGAGTTGGCTAATTATTTGCAAAGTGTTTTGCTCCAAAGTTTAAATAACTTGACACACTTAAACGACCCAATAACTTGAAAGCTTAAATAACACAAGAATAAGGTGCACCAAATCCCATTTCTGCTAGGTGGTTGAGCCCTGCGCAAGAAGAATCAGTTAACTTCATAATACATATCACTCGATACACGTTAATACTACCCGTTAGACCTAAGCACAAGATTTAATTAGATATTTATATTAAATAATAATTACTTATTTATAATACTTATTTATAATTATATTTATCTATAATAAGTATTAACTTATTATAAATAATTAGCCATGTCACTGCGCCACGCCAGAGAAAATTACTGAAAATTCTCAATGCGAGAATTGGTTGTAAATTAATAATAAATAAATAAAAGAAAAAAAAAACTCGATACACGTCACTCAAGTTAGGAAAAGAATGCTACCGTCGCTCGTGTCACACGCTCAAGAAGACCATCCGCTCAGAAACAGTAATAGGATAGGCTAGACATCCTGCATACCACAGCCATCGAAACAATAACCAAATAGTAACGGAATAGGCGCCTCTGAGATACACCAGACGACAACCCCTCCAGAGGGACTAAAATCACAGTATAAAAACCCTCCACAATAAGCGCTCGATTAATCTGTTAAAACATTTTGACCCAGTCTCTTGTAACACTTTGAACCATCACTCTGTTGGATTTGCATAATAAATTCTATTATCACATATAAAGTTCAATTTCTTCACCTTATTCGCGAAACGTTCGAACTGCGACGCGATGAGATTGTCAGGTAAACTTGAGGGTTGGATGATAAAATAAAATAGCTGAGTTGTAACACAACTATCACCTTTGGTTTTATTAAACTTTATCATGAATTCAGCAATCACTATGGAATACACACTGAATTAACACACATAAATCACAATTCACTCCAACAACTTATGTAAAACCTAGTTACACTGATACGTTAATTACGCGACCGGTCTAAGGGTAGAAACTCGGTAAAAAGGTGTTGACTATTCCAAAGATAGAGACTGAGTCATGTTTAGTGACGATGTTGTGGCAGAGGAAAGCTAGGGGTGGGTGTGCCTTAGGCCACGAGATGAGCTGATTCGTTAAGGACAATTTTAGTTGGGAAAATGGGGGCGATAGACATTGCTTTCGATTGGAGCATAAAAACCCTGGTAGACTAGGAAGAATCTTAGCCGCCCTTGAGAGAAAGTTGCTAACGGAAAATACCGAACGTGAGAAAACTAACTTTTCCTATCTTCTCGTAGTAAACAAAATGTAAAGAACACTGGAAATAGAAAATGCTTGTTTTTGGTCTGAAGGACCTTAACTATGAAAATACCAAGATTTATGGTGAGTCCTTAAGACTATTGAGAGTACGCAGTAAGGATGCATAGACATCTGGATGCCATCTTGCCCTCGGTGTGTGGCCTGGTCTTTGATGTGGATTGAGATTTGATTTGATGTTACAAGATCACCGGCGATCTATCGGTTTCGTGGTTTATTGTATCTCCGACGTGACACAAACTGCGACTAAGCGCGTCTATGATGCGTCAATTGCCATTGAAGCGAAGAAACTCCGAATTCTCGGTTAATGCCGCATAGTCAGTTCTCTTGGCTACGAACAAGACTAAACGAAACTAAATGGTAAAAGTGCATGTAAAAGTATAAAATTAAAAAATAGCAGAGAAGTGATCTCTGCGTCATAAACCTAACTTGAAACTGTCTATTCCTAACGCTTTAACGCTCTGAATTAAATTAAATGTTCCAAGCAATGATTCCAAGTGTCAACCATTCCTAACGAAAGAAATATGCAAAGCCACTCTTATTGGTTTCTCGTGGAGAACATTGTTCGTTTAGCTTTTGCCATAAAAGGAAATCGAATATAGTAGGATCAACGAACACGAGTTTGCACATTTATCGCGTAGTAATTGTGTTACAGCGCGGGAAGCGCTATGGAGCAGCCATCGTGTCGATATCACATTCAAAAGATCCGACGATGTATTTCGCAAAAATGTAACGTAGAAAGTAAAATTCTACACATTCATGTTTCTGTTGATAAAACCTGCGTTTCCAAGTCCGAATTCATTAAAAAAGTTATGCAGTAGTATTCTGGATGGATGAATTCGTTTTGATGATTAGTTGTGACGTAACGGAATTAAAAATACGCAATATCATCCTATACGAACATATTTTAGAAAAATCTTTCCCCACAGCTGTACATGTTGTTAATAAAGTGCAACACCTTTGGAGAATCGGTCAAATAATAAACAAATACGAAAGTTGTTATGCAAAAATATCGCCTAGGACATATCTTTCAAGTTATAAACAATTTAATTTACGTTAGAAATCCCCGCGTGGGTGCTAACAGCCTTGCGCTGTCTTGCAGATTCTGCGCAAGTTTTTTTTATTATTATTTATTTAAATTTTACAATTTGTCCAGTAGGACATTTGGTAAAATATTATAACTGTAAATATTTGGTAAAATATAGCATGTGGATGGTTACCCCCAGCGGGACTCCATCTTCCAGGCTGTTTATTGTATTTCTATTGCGAGGTCTGCAGGATGCTTCTTCTTCAGTCTTCTTTCTATTATGGTTTTATTCGTTTCAGCAACCAGCTGATTTGGATGTGTTACAATCTTTCTTTATACTTCTTTGCATATCTGGCGATTTCCTCTTTGACTGTTGGAATTTTTAAATCTTTTCGTAAGTCTTCACTTCTGACGTACACAGTGTCACTTAACTAACAAAGCCTCTCGACGGAAAAGTTTTCAAGGTTACGTACTCGTATCATTTTAGATGCGCCATTGGTTATGTCCAAGTGTATGTGTAACGCAGTATGTAGAGAAATGCGTATTGGTATGATATTAGGTTGTCCTAAACATTTCTTTCGTTTTATAAGGAAATAACAGGCGGGCGACATTTTCTGTTTTATATTATTTTATGAATTATGATCCATTTTGTTCCTGTTAAAGTAATAATATAATGTTTTATTAAATACAAAATTTATGTGTAACAGAATAACTTGAAGTATTCTCTTGTACATCTCAAACAGGAATGAATTTGTTTTATTGCGCATTCATTGCGTCCCATGGCGTTTTCCTTTTGTCTTCCTCTTTTTCATCCCTCGCGCGTACAATACATGTACACACATCTATTTACTAACAGTTCCAATAGGACAAATCGTTATAAAACGGAAGATCCATCCATGCAATTTGTTGTTTCATTGGAATTTGCATTGTACATGTTGCGTGATATTCTATGTTCCATGATGTTCAGCGCTATATGACGACTATTCAAAACCGTAGGTAAATCATTGCATTACGATTGATCTCCCTACTCGCAAATATCCGCAGGGATTAGCTGCATAGCTTACTGACACTGTGAAATGCTGACAAACATTTGTTTCTCACTGACAATCGATATTAATAATCATTCGAGCCATCGTAGTGATCGGGCATGCATTTGTTTTGCTGTCTCGTTGAATGATAAATCGCAAATTACGAATGTTAAATATAATAAATCTATAGAAGTATAACGATTTGAACATCTTCAACTGAAACCCGTCTAACAGCTGGCGCACGCCATTCAAGTAGATGCAAATCAAAGTGCAAGGAACAAATAATCAAGACACAACCAAAGATGAAAGATATGTGATGGATACTCAGTACATGGGCACTCAGTCAGAAGATACTGCTACAGTAACTTGAGAGTTACCGATGGAAACAAAAAAGAACAATTAGCCTGTAAAAGTAAGGAATGGAGATAAACGTAATTAATTAGTAACCAAAGACGAAATAGTTCAAGGACCCGAAGTTAACAAACAGGTACGAGTCCTGCAAAATTCTGGTGTAGAAGAAAAGAACAAAACAGATATTCCAATACCTAAACTGACATATTTTGAAGCCCCTAACGTCAATCTGATTAATAGAAACTTAAAATTAATTAGTAAGACTGCGAAGATGTCTACGAAAGCAATTGCACGGAAAGCAAGCTAGAATATAGCACAAAATCCAGCTGCTTACCGATTAGTAGTCAAAAAGTAAATAGGCGGATTACACTTTCCGACCAAAATGGGAAAAGAAATTTAAAATAGGTGTAGCAGAATTACAACCAACGTGTCAATCAGACGTATAATCCAAATATAATCAAACAAGGAACATATGAAAACAGATATACAATAGAAGGACACAAATTAAGCAACATTGTCAATCTTTCAAGAAAGAGTACGTCAATGCCAATGTCCTTAAGAAGAACGAGCCAACAACAATAAGGAAGTACATAAAATCTCAATTTTATATAACACTAGATATCGAGATAAAACTTTGCAGAGCAAATAGAAATACAATACAACGTGCTGGATTAAATGCTACGGGTACACTAAAATTTCAAGTAGAATCAAAATCAACTGCGCTAAATGTTCGCACTTAATAAAATATGTAAAATCCACTTTGAAAGTTCAGAAATCCTGCAAACAAACTTTGTCAAATATCTCGGTCATCGCTTGGGCAATAAGACAGATTGAAAGAAACATGTCTAATAGAAAGTCAAACAAATAAAATTTTTTTTTATTTAATACTTTGCATTCACAATTTGTCCAATTTGGACATTTGGTAGAATTCTTTTAGCTGTTTGATTATCGCGTGGGTGGCTGCCCCCAGCGGGGTACCATCTTCGTGTTTGTTAGGTTATATCCTTTGCGAAACAAATAAAAAGTATCAGAAAATCTATAAACTGGTCTGTAGCAGGAACTTTCAAATTGAATGCAAGCTACAAATCTATAAAACTGTCATCGAATCCGGCTGAACATACGAAATTAAAATCTGGCACACGGCAGCGAAATCTAACGTAAAGAAAGCAGAAAGTCCGCAATCTATTGTTCCAAGGACGACATTAAACGCACGGTCGAACTTAAGAAACGATGATATCCGAAAAATACTGAAAATTTCTCTAGAAAGTTCATTTGGAAACACCTTTCAGCTAACTTACACCTAATATTTCATACAGCACTCTATCGCCACAACACGTTATCTAAATTCTTTTAAATAATTAACTAATAATTCATTCATTTTCATTAATTCTTTTAAAACGTGTAATTGTATGTAATAATTAGGTACATGTAGCAAACGAACATATAAGAGGAAATTGACAATAAATAAAATTTTGTACACAAGTTTGAGAAGTGTAATGCATTCAACTTACAAGTCCTTAAATAGAAGCAAATATTCCGATTAATATGATTGCACCTATCATTACGTTCGATTTTTTAAAATTTAAACATTGAATGTCGATGTCATTACCTATATTTATTAAAACTATTGATAAACAAGGTGAGTTTAAGATAAAAAAGAAAAAAATATACTAGGCTTTAAATAGGCTGTAAATGGTAAAGAATTTGTGCCATAAGCGGAACCCACGAGTCTCACTCGTGGTAAAGAATTTATGCCATAAGCGAAAACCACGAATCTAAATAATAAATTGTTTTTGTTAATTAATCAATTGATCATGATTACGTTCTATACGTCTTAAAAACACTATTTGTCCTCAAACGTTGTTTATTATTTCACAATTCCTTTTGTAGCCCCTAAATATATACATGTTATGAGAAGTATACGTCATAAAATGAATGGCACGGCACACGTGTCACGTAGAATTCAAGGTTGAATGATAAAAGAAAAGAATACTGAGTCGTAACCTAACTACTAATCTTCTTTATTACAAATTCACCACTTACAAGCAATAGACTGACACTGAACCGGAGAAAGGGCTGCGCAAGAACTGCCCGAGCTGTCTGAAGTCTCGGCTTATATACATTTTGGTTTGAGGATGTTGAGGGGTTTGGGGTAGGTTATGATGTGCAGAAGTATCCGAAGGTCGAGTCCGAAGCTCGGTGGTCGATATCCTATCTTGATGTGGACTAAGGTGCGTCACAGCCTTGGTGTAGGTTATGATGATAAGGTGGTGATGTGTCGAAAGGAGTCCGAAGCTCGGATTCTATATCTTATCTTTGATTACTGTTTGTGAGCGGATGCCCATCTTGAGCGTGTGACACGCGACCGAACTTCTTACTTACTGTGGCTCGCGCGATCGGCAGATAGCGTGCAGGCTAAGGGGTTAATACGTTTCATTTAAAAAATTTCGTTACGAATAACCATTATTGATGACAAAAATTTAAGTTTGGTTACCTGTAACCAATATAAATGACCGGAATCTTTTTTTGGTTAGCGATGGCAAAGATTTGTTCTCGTTACATCCGACTTTTATCAACTGTTATTAACATTCATGGTAATTACTACATATTCATCGACAACATAAAAAAATTCAATTACAAAATATATATTTTATTAAGCAAAAGAACAGTATGAAAATACATGAAACAAAGAATAGAATAAGAGATTGTAGTACAATATTAATATAAGTGTTATTAAAGATATTGTACTATAATATCTTTATTTTATTCTCTGTTTTAGGCATTTTCATACCGCCTTTTTGCTTAATAAGATATGTAGGTATTATAATTAAGCTTTCTGTATGTTGTCAATAAATACTAATCGTCAGTAATGTTAATAACAATTGACGACATTCGAATAAGCAGAAAAAATTTTTGTCGCCGATATCGGTTAGCGGGAGCCAAAAGAATTTTTCCCATCGATAATCGTTATCGGTAACCAAAATAAAATTCCGGTCATTTATATTGGTTACTAGTAACCAAAATTAAATTTCCATCATCGATAATGGTTATCGGTAACAAAAAATTCCAAGCATTCATATTTGTTACTGATAATCAAAATTAAATTTTTGTCACTGACAGTGGTTGCTGGTAGCCAAACAAATTTTAGTCATCACCTAATGGTTTTTCTTAATTCGAACAATTAAAAACTAATATTTTTAAGTCATTCCATTTCCTGAGAAATTTCTTTGAAATTTATTCATAACTGTCAAATCCTTCATGCATTCTGTATGTATAAATGCATCGAAAACTGTGCATTATATAATGTAAAATGTAGTTTTATTTTTTCACGACAACAATCTAAATATTTTCCACAGGTAGCTTGGATGAAATCCGATTCTCGAGCAATCTTGGCGATACATACACATTTAATAGCGCATAATCCACGGCTCTCAGTTACACATAATGGGCACAATACGTGGAAGTTACATGTGTCAAATGTTCAAAAAAATGATTCCGGTGCTTATATGTGCCAAATAAACACCGAACCTATGCAAAGTCAGGTGAGTCAAAATTTAAGCACTTGAAATTATTCCAGTGCATGCGATGTATTTTAATCTTTACTATATTTGATATAAATTAAATGATTATTTCATGTAATATGATGATATCAATATGATAAACTGTTTAGAGTATATTTGTAATTTATACTGATATTTGGCAGTAGAGTACAAGGTAGTAATACGAATACAATACAAAATAATAATATAATTTTGACATCTTTTACATTACAATCTAGTTATGCACTACAGTTTAATTATACAACAACATACAAATAGAAAGCGTTTACCTTCCTGATACAATTTCAGGTATATTTATTATATTTAAGTTCTCTACAATATCTTTAGCTATAGATATTTGCCATTTCCAGCAGCGTGTACTTTTACAAGTTTCAAATTTTGATCCGATGGTAATACGAGATTCTATGCGCATATAATATGCTAGTTGTAAATATTAATAAAATCACGAAAAAGTTATAAATGGAATAACATCAATTCAGCATTCGCGCGTTGCCACTGGATTGCAAAATCTAAAATTACCACAATTTGACTACGTTTTACTTTACAACGAGAAAAGAAAAACGTTAATGTTTGGTGCAACATTTTTAAAAGATCAAATGACTCCCTCATGATATTTGGAAAAAGTGTGTATGTGTATATTTCCAACAAGATAAATGTGCTACAATAGCGCGAGAATATCTTACAGGATTTACAAGGTATAATTTTTTTTTTATTATTCAATTTGTACTTTACAATTTGTCCAGCTGGACATTTGGTAAAACAAGGTATAATGTTGACATAGTCAGGAAATACCTGAGATGTAGGACGTGATAGTGATAGGAAAAAGCACTTAAGTATATTTAACAATATATATGTCGGGTTATCGTTAGAATTGAGGGCGCGTAACAATTCTTCATTTGAATTAGCCATCGTTTTGTACAACAGAGATTATATTTACAAGTATAAGTATTACTTTTTACAAAGTTTGACGAATAACCGTGATGTTTAGACACGCGAGATGCTGTTGACAATATTCTTGGGTTCGATAACGAATCCACGGTCAACGGGATAACTCCTTACTAAACGTAGAATACTTTGAAGCACAAAATACGTTTGCTGGGACGCTCGGTATATACTGCTCGATATGTCATTTTCCAAGGCGATCGCACGAATAACAGACCGATGAAAACTGTCCTCTCTTTACTATTGCGTTCGTTCGTTATATACTGGTTGGAAGCATCGAGAAAGTTCCAATCGCCGTTGCTAGGCAATTTCTGCCTGGAATTTGATTATTAATACAACGTGTGTCCCATTATATCGACGAGGCAAAATCACATTTGACTAGACCCGTTCTCGAGGCCGCATGCCGCCACAACCACGTTTCTAGGGAGAACCATACAACCACTCCACACCTCCGTCAGACAAAACGTCCATCCCGTGACCGTGGCTACGTTCGAGGACCAGTTGTGTCCTCGAACCCAATTCCACTATCACAAATCTCGAACAAATACAATCGGATTGAATAACAACAATTGCTTAATTACGGCTATGATAGAATCTAGGCTAAAGTATTAGAGGATTTTCCCAAAATTCCAAAAGAAAGGCTCCGGTGTCCTTTCATCTCCGACATGTATATTTATTATGATATACTCAATATGTACACTTTGTATAGAACTCGCGATTACTATTAGCGGTTCGCGATTCGCGATTACAAGTTCGACTACTGGTCGATGCGATTTGATGCGCGATACAAGTTCGGATGATGATTGCTTAAGATGCCGAGGAACTTGGATCAATTATTGACTCGGACCGATGCGTAACGAATCTGACGACTGTAGCGACTCCTGTGTAACGAGACTGACTTTTCGTCACGATGATGCTGCAAAGGAAAACTATTATGGGATTTGTCTAAGGATGCGAGATCATCGAATTCGTTGAGGAAAGCCTTGGTTCGGAAAGTGAGGGAAATTTACGTCGTTGTTAATTGGCTAATAGTTTTGTGTTGGTGGTTGGAAAAGGATGCTAACTGCCCTCGAAAGAGAGTTGCTATCGGGAAGCATCGTACGTAAGAAAAGCAGATTTCTCGTATCTTCCCGTAGTAGATGATAGACTTAGGGATTGATAAGAGAAAGACTATTTGTCCCCTTTGAGAATCTTAGCTAAACAAATCCTAAGATTTATAGCGGGTCCTTAGGCAAGCTGAAAATATTCTGGAGGTTGTATCGACATTTGGCAATCATCTTATCCGAAGAATAGCGTCTTTGTGTAGCTAGCCACGGGACAGAAACCGTTGGAAAGTTTACTGTCGAGTGCCGCCACATACCTTAATTTCAGTTTCTTTAAACTTTTACCTTTACGAATACTTGCGCTTTATCATTTATGGAAGTTTTGTTAACAGAAACGAAAAATTTAGAAAAGATACGTATAATCGAGGAATCTCAGGATAACACACTTACGAACAAAAAAAAAGGCAGTAGATTTTTCTGTATGCAAAAATAAGTCAAAGGAAGAGGATGAAGTTTTCTTGTATAAGGCTCTGTTTCTGCTTGAGCTAGCTTACAATGAAATACGTTCAGTGTGACAAAGTATCGACAACTATTTCAAACTTTAGCTTTAAATAAAAAGAATTTACGCGCAAAAATAAGCTGGAGAATAGAAAAATGTTTTTGTCGTTTGACGTCTTATCATGTCTGGCAGTATGAAATCATTCTGGAAAAGCCTGTATATGTACAGGGTATATAAAAAATACACTTATTTGACCGGACCACCATGATTCTACAACACTGGATGAAACAGTTTTATAAACGTCTACTCATCGCGAGGGTCAACTTGCCAAATTTTCAAAATAAGCTATGAGTCGCAATTGAACCGTTTTCTGGAGAAATGACGTTTAAATTCTATTGGATCTTACATCGAGATTATTCGCAACAAGTTTACATTTCGCAGTCAGGTAGAAAGTAAGTAACGTGACGTTAATGAGAAAACAACAAGTTTTCGTTGGCAGATGGGATAGCCCACGATAAACAGAATGGAGTAATCAGCGTGATTTCACATTATTACAGAATTATCTATTAGCGTGAAAAAAGACTTTCAAACAAAGATTGGACAACGTCGAAGAAGACGCGATCTGATGTTATTAGCTTTCTTTTAGAATAAATAGAAAACAAAATTTGTAAATAACAATTACTCTCATTATTTTAAATAATATATTTAAACTTGTTGAAATTGCAAATAATTTATTTCTGTCTTTTAACATTTAAACGATTATTTAAATGAAAATTGATTTAATAGTGCCCAGTATTGCTCGCAACACATTTTTGGAACAACAAACAATTCGAGATAGTCGGTAATAGAGATAGATGGCAACATAATTGGATTTATTGATTAAAATGAAGATTAAATTGATTAAAATGTATACACATCCTATATATAAACGAATAATATCTTGCACATCATGGTGTCCAAATATACTTTTCCAGTAAAGTTTCATTTGATCCTCGTGCTATGTAGCATACGGTGCCAGCAAACGTCAATTTTTACAAAATTTTGCATGAATCAATCGATCCAGAGGCTCCGATCCTCGGAATCACGCTAGTGGACACTTATACGTCCTGACACTTTTTATACATGCTGTACATAAAAACATATCGAAACGTATCGAAACTTTAATACAAAGTACGCAGATTTTTGTATAAATAGATTAGATTCTTTTTGCCTGTTTAACTTACCATCCTCAAAACATTATAAGATTATACATTTTATTCGGCTCATAGAATGGAATTTCTTTGAATTTAAAGCTCCCTTTACATTCACTTGTTATTGTACGAGTATTTCGCTCGTTCACCAGCCGTTCACTCATTTTATTTTGCGATCGTGACAATTTGATGCTGCTTCTCCACTCTGTACCACATGTTATCTACAAACACCAATATGTATAATCTGATGCATTAATTACTATACGATACACCATGAAGACGTTAATACACGCAAACGAATCGTTTTGTATACAATGGGCACCGCGAACTTTTGTTACAGTCGACTTCTCCAAAAGTCAAAAGCTTGCCTTGTTATTGGCACGTACCGTAAACACTCGACTAATTCCGTATTTCCTAAAGTTGCATCTCCCCTCTTTACAACTTTTTTACGAGATTAGTTTGAAATCAAACCAATTCAAACTGTTACGACCGTTCGCGGAGAGACGCGATCGCGAGGAAAGCGCGTCAGCGGGAGGCGTAAATTCTCGCTACGATTCAGAAAATCGACGCCGCGAATTAGTCGTTCCTCTGTGTCGGTTAAGATGACAGAGGTGGTTAATTGAGATTAACAATGAATTAACAGAGTTAACAAAGAATGATATATTTGACAATATATATATAAACAACAGTATAACGAAGCGCCACAAATTATTTGAAAGATGATGCAATTAGTGTGATATAAGATTCGACTCGACTTTACAATGTGTTTTGTATTTGATAGATTAGACGACTTGTAATTCGTTGGAGACTTTTAATGCATTTCGTTTGGATCCTCGATCGATACTGATTGCCCTTCGATGGGCCCTTTGTGTTCCATGGGAGACGATCCCCACCATGCTCGGGTCACGCCACCGATCACGCCACTGATCACGCCATGATCATGCGTGTCACCTTATGAGTGTGTTTAAAATAACGAAACGAATCGACGTTTCCAGAACTCGCTCTGTTTGATGTTGGCCGCTACATTGTATATGTTGGGCTACTTGAGACAGTTCGCTCGCGATACTGCGATGCCACGAGCGACGGTTAGGAATAACGGCCTATGGAAAGCCACGTGGCGTAACACAAACCATTCAATTTTCAATCTCCTATATTCAAAATTTATTATAATTATTTCTATTTTAGTTTTTGCTATCAAAGGAATATAAATTGGAAGTTGAAATTCAAAACGTAGGTTCTAATTAAATATTATTATCTGTTTTTATTCTTTATCGTTACGAATTATTTATACATTATTACCAATTATGAATCGTTTATTATACATCGCTCGTTGCATTCACCCTACTTTCGTACCATCAACAGGACCATATTGTTATCTTCAAATAATTTTTCATAAACGCAAAATCTCCCACATGCGTAACCCGCGTGTTAACGTGATAGTTATATCAACCTTTCAATTTCAAACTAATTAATTCACAGACATCTCCGATCTTTAACAAGCGTGTATCCTACCGATGATTAGCTACTCTCCATTAATTCATTAATTCATTGATTCAATCTGTAACGTTCCGAGTATGTACATCGCATGTCGTATCATTGTATCTATTGATTCGAGAGATAGCTGGTTACTCAGGTGGCTAAATTGATCTCGGCATAGACGAAACTTATTCGTGTATCCATCTATGTATATATAAGAGATATACATAAGCAAACAGACAAGGCAATCGAGAGTCTTGATTCAATAGCCGGTAAATATTTACAAAAAAAGAGACACCGCCGATTTTGATATTTTTTAAATATCTTGTTAATGTTATCTGTCTGAGTAATGTTGCGAAGATTTTATTTGAGGATTGCCGTTTATTAAAAGCTTAATAAAAAAAAAAAAAAGTTTAATGAGTCATTTGCATTTAAGAGAGTGTACATAATCAGATTCTTAGTAAACACTTATCCATCAGCCGATCGTTTAGTCATTTTCGATTCGATTATTCGTGTTCGTTCTTTCGTGTTCGATAACGTTTTGCAGAAAAAGATTCGATTCAATGTTTGTAATATGTCATGTACACAATTTTAATAATTACATTCGATAATTACACAAAAATCGGGACTCAAACGTTACAATTACGGAGATGCAGGAACGATTCTATTCCTCAAAATTGACAACGCGAGTGAAAGAGAAAGAGAGCCTCATTAAAGGCTGGCGATAAGTTGAAATATTTAATTAAAAAATTAGACTTTCTTATTTGCGATTTTTGATCAATGAAATTTTTGCCAATATGTTCCTTGCGTTTTACTGGTTAAAATGACACCAAACAAAATATAATTTGGAACATATTTGCTTAATTTTTATTATTTATTTTATTTACTCCGTGCCTCTCGGCTTTGGACGAACTTTCAGCTTTCTTTACAGCTCTTTATTGCACTAATCGCCTTCTTATCTCTAATCTAACACTAATGCTTATAATCTATTTACACTTATGTCTACGATTTATTGCAACTTAGCCTACACACTATTGCCACTTTGGTCTTTTTGCCTCCTTGCTGTGCTACCTTCCTGTCCTTCCACCCCTTCTTGTATTGCTTTTACCCTTCTTTTCTCTATTATCGCTCTCAGGTCCATTAGTCCTTTCCCAGTCCCATTTAATATTTCTTCCATTTCCTTTGCTCCTCCTGTTATTTCACATTCTTTTAACACATGTCTCAGGTCCTCTTCTTCCCCTCCACATAATCTGCACCTTCTTTCTTCCTCCTCTTTCCAATGTTCTTTCGCTTTGGTTTCGTTTCCGCGCCTGAATCTGGCTATGATTATTCTGTCTTTCCACTTCATCCTCCCTTCCAAGTACTTTGGCCTCTCCTCTTTGGTTATGTTCCTGTAGTACCTGTTGTACTTTGATTTCCTTATCCTTTTCCTCCTCTCTTCTGTTTCTCTCTTCCTTCTTTCTTCTACTATTTGGTCTCCAGTCCAACTTACTTGCTCCCCTCCTGCTTCCCTTTGTGTCTCTCCGTTTCTCACCTCTTCTAGTTCCTTCTTTCTCTTCATATTTGCTTAATTAATAATTGATAATTAAATACACATGAATAATTAAATATTCATATTATATCGTGTTTGATCTCATTTTAGTCAGGAAAATCCCGCAAATAAGTTAGTATAAGTTTAATTTTTAAAAAGTCCAAAATATGGCAAGTTTCAGTTTTGAATGATTACTTGGATACATTGTCTCACCGATAACTGATAATATTGGATCATGTTAGACTGCTCCTCGATCGCAGTAGGCCGCCAAATTTTTTCAATACCTCAGGGAAATCTCCCTTTCTCAAAGTGGATACGACAGGCTGTGTAATTATGTAGAGGATCTTTTCGTGCAATTATCGAACGTTTGTACTGACCGTTTAATTTTTTGTTCCAAAATTCTTATTTTTTATATTAGATGAATAATTCAAATATCTCACTGTAAAGTACCTGTGTTATTATTGATTGGTGTTTTATAATTATATTAAACAGCGAATGCCGAGTAACAAAGTATTTTTTGGTTAAGGATTTCTTTCGTTATTCATAATTACTACCGTACATAGTAATTTCGACAAAGTAACGAAGATGGAGAGTCGAATTCGAGTACGATAAGAAGTCACACAAAATTTATCTTTTCTCCAATTAATTGCGTCTCCTAATTTAGTGGTATTTTATAAACGGACCGCTTATCTTGAAAATGGCGTAAATCCATTTCTCTTTGTTTCGAAATATTGAAACATTACGTTTTCATCGATTGGACTATCTTACTACGTTTTATGACCTTCAGTGACCTTAAATGACCGCGATATTTGAATCCATCTTCTAAAGGGCAACAATGGGACAAATAGGTATTCAAAACTACACGGTTACATCTAAAAAAAATAAAGCCTATTAAAGTGTTGTTTGAAACTCGTAAACGCGTCCATCTGAGAAAAACTTTTTCCATCACGTAATAGCTTCCTCGAAACCAAACAACTTTTGTTTCAAACATTTCCCTGCATCTCAAAAAATTGAAAGAATTATTCAGGTGACTGTGGAAGACTCAGCCTGTATATCCCCGAAATTCCATATAGTTTTGATTGTCAGGCAAACTGATATTGTGATCTAACACGAGTCAACCTCATCAAGAGGCGAGAGGGAGGGGGTGTCAGTAGACTAAACACGGAAATATTCGCCTCTCTATGTACCTCTATTCGCTATTTTGAACAGAAACAAAAAGATAACAGTACGGAGTGGATGAGAAAAGCATTGAGAATTTTGATCCAGCTTTTTTTAATCTCTTTATTGTGACATGAAAACTACGGAAAAAGTAATTTTAAGAAGCGACCAGATCTCAGTGACCTACGAAAAAGATAGAATTCATCCGGACAAAAAGAAGGAAGGAAACTATTTAATGTTTCATCAGAAAAAAGGAGTCCAGGAAAAGACATGGTTATTGATCTTGTGAGACAGGAACGTCATAAATGCTAATATAGGTAATCTTAGAAGTTGTTAAGAATTTTTATCTTAGTTTGGTATGAAAAATATTGAATAATTTGGATTTCAAAATAAGATGCAGGGGAGAGTCGTACAGTACTTTGTGTTAAAGTTGGTAAAAATGAAAATTTACAAATTGACTTTATAGCACAACTTAATAAAAGTAGGAAAATTAATTTTATGAAATTCAATAATACGAATTGATAATCTGCAAGAAAGTAATGTCGGAATTTGTAGGAAACGGAAAATTGTCGTCCAGTACCCATCAATTATTTAATTGTTGGATCTTTTGCTCTAAATGATTAATAATGTTTAAAAAAGTCCTCCAGATGTCACAATAAATATTCTTATTCAAATTCAAACATATCTTACAATTTTGAACAAAGCAATTATTTATTGTACTATTGTATATTAACAAAACGCGTTATTTCGATATGTCTGATATAAATTAAAATTTGAATTAAACTATTTAAACAAATGCAGTAGTTTGTTTCTTTTTACGCAGTAATACACAACATAAAGATATAAAATACATATATTTTGTACATAAGGCAAATAATCTTTTTTCGCTAATTTGTTAGAGGTTTGTAAGATTTACAAAATAATTAGGCAATTTTTGGTCAGTAATTACAATTGATCGTCAAGATTATTTGAGTATACTTTAATTTAATTGGAATATCTTAAAGTGAATTTAAAAAAAACATGTACAGATTACTGTTACATTCAGCTCTTCGGAATTTACAATATTTGAAACAGTTTATAGCGATCGGTATAATTTAGCGAAGGCGTATAATTGACCAAAAATGATCAAAAGTCCTAAAATTTAAAGAATTATTTAACTAGATAACTAATTTAATAAAGAAAGTCAGAAGATTCTTATCGGGTCTGTAAAAGCTTTAAGCAATTAAGAANAAATCATCAATGTTCGAATTTTCGTTGTGAGAGATGCAATGAACGAGTACACATTAACTTACTTGTAATACTACATGTGATGAATATCTAACAAGTGTCTAAACATTCTTTTTTAATCTTAATATGTTACATTCTCTATGAGACCATTTATTAATATTTTATATAAAACGAGGTCTCATTTAATATTATTATTGTATAATCTATTATATTCATACTATAATCATCTTTTCAGTTTCAAATTTCCGTCAACAATGTCATATTTGCTTTCATGTTATGTACATTACATGTTACATATTGTTATATGTGCTTTTATAACTATATGTACATACACAAAACATGGTCCTATATAATTCATATGTATCGTTGCCGTGTACATGTATGTATATTATACTTAACGTCGATAAATTCACCACACTTATATGATACCATTATGATAAAAGGATATTTGATTAAGCAATTCGGTAATTATATAGAAAAGGACACACCTCACCGATTTCAATGAGCTCGAAATATGTTGCCAAGGTTAATATTCTGAACATTTTCTCTTATATTGTACATGTAACCGCCGCTCGGCCTTTGTTCCCAAGATACAGGCAAAAATATTTTCGACGCTGAATATCCTATTTTTAAAATTGAGTTAGTATTGGATTAAATTTAAGCTATGCATACATAGCCTTAGTTTGCGAGATTTTCGAAAATTCCGATTCCTACATGCTCGTCTGGTCGGAATTAAATTTACCTATTTTATATACTTATTTATATTAAAAATGATTATCAACCATGAATTAGCTTTAGATTGAACTACATATAAAAATACGACCATCGTAAAGTTAAATTTAAACAAACCTTTTTATAAATATCTTGGAAATTGAAATAATATAGTCATGATAAAATATCTTGGAAACGAAAGCTGAGCGCCGGTTACGTTAATAAAAAAAAGTTATTCAGAGTGGCGACCTTGACAACGTATTTCATGCTCATTGTAATCGGTGAGGTATGCTCTTTCCTACGGATATAATTAACCTACTTTTACATTTTTCAGTGGGTCCGAAAAGATTGATACAGAAAAAGCAAATGATATCGTACAGAACTGGAAAAGTGGAAGATTATTATACTGATAACAGATGATAAATGGTCAAACAATAAAAGATTATTGTTTTCTATATAACATTTATATTATATTCCAGAAGGTTTTTAAGTTTTAGTTTCAATCATATGAAACTTCACTATACTATACTTATTATCGTGCATTTCATTTCGCAAACTGCTACGTATTATAATTTCCTTCAACTAATGAACTTTTTTACTAAACGATTGAAATAAATTTATAATTAAGTCTATGTACGTATATCTACAAATCAGTTTTTAAGAACAAAACGCATAATCCTCTCCAGCAAATTTTCAAAAAAAGGACAAGTTAAAAATAATAGTTTTCTAATAATAGTACCTAATCAAAGTTTTAATAATTGTTTAAAGTTTCTTCTTTAAAGTTCAATGTTACGAGCAGCATTAAAAAATATCGTCTTTTAACGTATCATTAAATCTTCGAAATAGGCGAGTAGCATGTAACGTTCAATGATGCCTTCGCTATATAAATGTAAGTGTAAGATGCATAATGCATGACTAATATCGGATGGATTAAAAGTGAAAATTTAAAAAGTAAATTAATACGTATAATATCTGTATTCGTATCTATACGTGTAATTACAATATACTGGAAAGGATTATTTGTTTTAAAATGAAGAACATTTTACAAGATGACGCCGTAGACAACGTATAAAAAGTATAACATAGATTTGAGATATTTTCATTCAAAGAGTTATTTTATACACAGTTTGGTACATATATTATACATTACGCAACTAAGTTTGAAACCTCTCATGCTTATTTTCACTGATATAGTTTTATATGTAAATTTCGTTCAATTAATCTGTTAAGGTTTATGAAAAAATAGGTAGAGTAAAAAAGAAATTAGAGGAAGTGAACATTATATTTGATTCCTTTGTTAAAATAGAAAAACAAAAATGAAGCTTCGATCTTTTCGGGATAGTATTTCTGATGAAAAATATTTTCTACATTTAAACTTGTTATGTTCATATATAAATTACACATATTGCTTTTAATGTATATAAATAATTTTCATAACAGGTGCATATTATTCATGGTTTAAAGATAATCTTACATAACTTTTAAAATAGTTGCATATTTACAATATTTTCTAAGAACTTAAAAACGTTTGTTTTTTTAAGAATATTAGAGAACATTATTGATAAGATGAAATTATACGTATAAGAAAAATCGTAGTACCAATTCCTTTAATTATTATTACCGTACAAGATAGAGTAATAATCAACTCGATGATTATACTTAATATCGTTATTTTTATTAGTACTATTATTTACTAGAATCTATTTAAACTTGTATTTGCATTTTAGTAACAATATGCATAAGTCGCAAAATGTATGTAAAGCAAAATGCAGATAAAAGTGTAAGCCATGCAAAAATAAATCAGTGGTTTCAATTTCAATCTATGCTACTTGAAAGATTGTGTTGTAATGTAACCTATGTATAAGTTTTGTAACAATATCATTGCAATATACGACTGTTAAATACGTACATAGATAAATGATAAATTACTCAATATGCTTCATTCAAGGGTAGGACGTGTTAGTTAAATTATAGCAGAATGACAAGTTTGTGTATGTTGCGAATTATCGACTAAATAGCAACCGGTCAGATCAAACTGATCGGTCGATATCGCGTACCTCGAATGACTTAACGTTCAAGGTTCCTATAAGGCGTTCCGGTAATTACCAGACGGCCACTGCAAATCCCGAACATACCTTCCCCTTGAACGGTCACGTTCAAAAGAAAGAAAAAGGAAAAATTGTGTATTGTGAAGAAGGGCCTAATGCATTCAGATAAAATGTAGATTTACAAGAGTGAGATTGTATACCGACTATCTTAACTTCAACTACCCTATATATTCTACTGGTTTATTGTTGACTATGGCTGTCTGTTTCGTTTTGCTTCTCATTTCGATGTTGATATCTTGCTTCTCTTCTGGTTTATTATCGTCGATGGGTAATTGCTATTTTGTTGACCCCTCGTTTATATTCTCCGTTGCTCGTTCTCACTGTCACCAGTGACTGTCGGGTGATTCCGTCTGGTCCTGGGTGTAAACTTGTCATTCGACCCATAGGCCACTGAAGTGGGACTTTTAATGTCATTGTATCATTTGTTCCAATGGAATTAAGGGGCGACGTATAACTGCTACGACTTCCAGAGCCTGCCTTTGCTTGTTTTGTAGCATTCTCAATACGTTCTATTAAACACTTCACAGATGGCCTTGAATTCTGATGAGAAATATTAGCTTTCCGACGCGCAGCAATTTCCTGTTGAACGCTTGTCAACACACAGTGTTGAGTTTCCGTCGGTCTGTTTGCTAGCCTTTGTTGCGGTTGTTGCATCACTTTCTGGTTAGCTTTATTCAGTTTATCGAGCTGAGCTTCTAATGCTCTCAATTTGACCCTCTGTGCTTTATTCTCCATCATAACTTGCTCCAGCTTACTCTGAGCCTCCGTTTTACATTTGTTCGTCACGCGAACGGACGTCAGGAGATCCGTTTGAGACTGTTTCCACTCGGTAGCCTGTTCTTGCCTCGATTGTTCTAATTCCTCGATTTTCGCTCGAGCATTTTCCAAGAGCGTGGCTAACCTACTGATTTCTATATTCCGTTTTGCACCTTCTTGCCTGGCTTCTGCTAGTTCCATGTCCAATTGCTTCCGTTCGATACTCGCCGTCTCCACCGAGGATTCCAAAAGTTGTACACGTTTTGTTAATCGCTCTGTTTTCGCAGCCCTGACCTCTGAAGCTACTCGAAGGCTCTTCACTTCAGATGTTAGTTCCTCTTGTTTCTGTAGCAATGATTCTCGTTCTTCTTGTGCACCTTTTAGAATCTCTACTAATTTCTGTTTCCGTTCTGTATTATACCGTTTGGAAGATTCCTGTGGTTGTTTCTCCACGACTGTCTGCCCTGTGACGATCCAACCTAATTCGGTGTTTCTTAAATGCAGGGTCTGGTTTGCTAAGACCACCATTCCTTCGCGAAGGAGATTCCAAAACAGCTGAGCTCCAATGAGGCCGTCGATGTTTGATGATCGATGGAACGTTGGATCTGCTAATGGGATGTGTTCTGGTAACTCTAAGTTGCTTCGCTCGATATCATTTGATGGAATAGCTTGGGAAATCTCATCTATGACCAAAAATATTACATCTGTTTGATAGTCACAGATTCTTGACTGGATTCTTGTTCGAGTTATTTGGTGGATCTGTGATCGCATTTGATCGACACCACGTAACTGTATGTTTACCCTTTTTGTAGGCAGCCCGAGCCGCTTACACGCTTCGTTGGTCAAGAGATGTGCCTGGGAGCCGGAGTCCAACAAGACTCTGCACTGTTGCATGTTTCCGCTTTGACCCTTTATATTTATAACTGCCGTAGATAAAACGACATGCGGAGATAACCTAGATGACAGGCATTTTAGATTGGTGTGCATTGGTTCCCACGGTTTGTCTACGTTCGCACGGAGGAGAGTGTGGTGTCGTTTACTGCACAGCATGCAGCTGCCAGATCGACACTCTTCTGTGTGTGTGTCACGCTGTTTGTCGACGCAAGTCACTGTGCAGCAGGATGTTAGCGGTGTACTTCGCATCGAAGGTGTTTCTTCGCGAAAATGGCACTCACTTAAATGTGATTTGTCCAACACTTGTTTTTCTCCGGACTGATGCTTCCTCCAACAGCACCGGATCCGCCTCGAAGGACCAATATGTTGCGAATTATCGACTAAGTAGCAACCTCAAATCGATCGGTCGATATCGCGTACCACGAATGACTTAACTTTCAAGGTGGAGGAGATGAAATAACTCGAGTGAGGAATACTGTCGTGTTCCGTCTGTAGTGTTCGACGGTTGAGGATGAACTGTTCACTCCCGGTGCAAGAGTGGCTTTGGATGATGTTCCTGTCGTGGAGGAAAGTTCGTGGCGGGTGTGTCTCAAGTCTGTTCCTAACTGTTAATATGGGCTTTTCCTCTGTAATCCTAAAGTACCTGGACTGTACAATAGGCCCACGGTTTATGATGGGTCGGCGTCGACTCTTGACGATCGACCTGCCCGCGCATCGCGTCTGGTTCCTATAAGGCGTCTCGGTAATTACCTGGTAATTACCAGACGGCCACTGCAAATTCCGAACAAAACTATTTAACACTAAACCTACCGACAGTTCGTGTATACCTAATCTTACCATGTACGGTCAAAATGACTATCTTTCTGAGTTTATAAAATAACAAGTGTCTTCTAATACGTAAAATCTCGAGAAGATTTAATTAAAAATTTTGATTATTTGTTTGATAATAATTTATTATTTGCACTGGAATGTTACGTCTCGAATGCACTGTACTTTGTTACGCGATTCAATCTTGCACAATTTTTTAGAAAGCTATCTACATAAACAATACATGATAAAAATAAAATTGGGTATATTAGTTCTACCAGTATTTTAATTCAAATTAATAATTTATTGAAAAACATTTATTAATAAACAATTAAACTATATGTTGTGAAGAAATATCTCCTTTAAGAACATTTATTAATAGCTCTAGAGTTGATAATATTAGCCTGAATAAGATCTGTATGTACGAGTAATTGATAGTACTCGCCTACAGATGTGCGTGTAAAACGTTTCAAGTTAATAAAGAGAACATGATACACGTGGAATAGGTATGAATAAAAATTACAAGAAGCCGGAGAATATTCTAAAAGATATACCATGATAAAGTATAAATTGTAAAGAGTTATGAATCATGTTATTATATATTAAAATTATACTTAACATGCAGATATTAGCGTGAACAATACCTAGAAATAATCTAGAAAAACACTGTTAGATCAATTTCAAATTGGGTTTTTTTACTCGATGTCAAACTTAACTCTTATTTGTCTTTTGCATAAACTCTTTTCGAGATATGAAACTTCAGAGTTGATATGCTGCTGGTATTAATAGCACACGCAAAATAAGATTTTCCAAATTGAACCGAAACGATTTAGATAGAGAAATGTAATACTTTCAATACTCATAACTGTTGAGAATTGTGGATCCTGATAGCCGAAATAATGGTATAGGAACACTAAATTTACACTAGGAATTAATATTGGAATAATTATATGATTATTTTATGGACGATTTCTAAGATATTCATCGATACACACTTACACGCGTCTCAGCACTTTCTTCCATACCTCACTGTTAACTGACTGAACAGTTTACATTCATCCGTTTACGAGACGCCGCGCACATATTTTGATTCCAGTCAAAATGATACCAAACGTGACTATATTTGGTCAATAATTTTTCATGAAATTAAAGAGATGGATAATGTGTGATTGGGACTAAGAGAGAGAAAAGTAACTTGGCTCCGCGGTATGTTATTAAACTTTACCTATTCTGGCTCACTCGCACTGCCTGCTTTTCTCTCTTACCTTCGATACACACACGGTAGAGTATAGCAGAGTGAGCACGAGTCGTATAACTTGGCTCAAATTTTAGAAAGCTATCTCTCCGGGTATATAACTTCTTCATGCGCTCGGTCGTTGGCCGTACATGTATCCGAACACTACATATTTCATAGCAAATGTAAACAATAAATCATTGTGTAGTGTTATTGTTTGGGCGTCGCACTCCGACNTTGTCGGCTAGTTGGATCGTAAACTTTGGATTCGAGTACGAGACAAAGAGAGTTAGCTCCGGTGAAAACGTTATCTATTTTCGTTGAATAGAGTTGGTATTTGGCCTTTTCGTGCTAGACGACAGACTGTGCATGACAGATTGCTTGACAATAGATGATTGATTGACATGTCTCCGTAAAGTTTGCTTTTTCCAAGACTGGGGAAAATTCAAAGATGGACGTGCAACTGGGAATAATACGCATATTGAAGCATTTGCAAATTCTTCGATCATTAGATTCACAGTAGTAGGTGGCGGAAAAAGAAGTTAATTGGTTAGGGAAATTTTGAAAGCTAGCTGCCTCTCTCTGTCGGTCATCCTGAGATAACGATTGACAGAGATTGGTTCGTGTGATTAACGACTTGCAAATAATAGAGTCACGAAGCACGTGAGTCTTCAAGACATACTTATTTCTAGAATATATTCTCTACAACTTGTTAGTCATTTGAACTTCGGCTACGGAAGGCACCCGTTGCCAACCTGAAATGGAATTTAACAATTTTTTTATATCGAAAGCAAGTTAAGGATTTGGAAAAAAAGTTGCCTTCAAAATCTTGGCTGATGAATTTCTTCTAAATGTAAAAGTTCTTTATTGTCCCAAAAGTAAGACGAATGAATCTTAATTATAAGATTTATGAAAATTATAAGAACCATGGCACTGACAGCTTCATTTGTAATTAATCCAATTATAAAATGTTGACATAATACAGTGACCAATAATAATATTTAAATGTTACTGTAAATACGATTTTGTATGATAACGTTGGTATAACGACTGTTACAATTTTAATAAAAATTTTAATTGTTCTATTTTTAGAACGGTTACATGGAAGTGGTAATACCACCGGATATAATGGACGATAAATCTGCCGAGGGTATGGTAACTCACGAAGGTGGTGAAATAAGGTTGAAATGTGTTGCAACTGGCTCACCGCAGCCTACTGTCACATGGAAACGAGAAGATGGCCGGAACATTATTCTTCGCGAAGATGGACAGAAACAATGTAAGATATTTCGG
Source organism: Bombus pyrosoma (assembly GCF_014825855.1). Taxonomy (NCBI): domain Eukaryota; kingdom Metazoa; phylum Arthropoda; class Insecta; order Hymenoptera; family Apidae; genus Bombus; species Bombus pyrosoma. Next base: position 5,139,982 of record NC_057786.1, on the reverse strand, counting down.
ATAAATTAATCAATTCATCATTTCATTTCGCTCGAAACGAAAGGGTTAAAAGCTATCTATAGAGGACTAAAAAGCTACCCAAGGACTGAGATTTCGATAAAATCGTCGTGTAATCAATTTGAAAGATAATTAGAATGGTTTTCTCAAAAATTATTTATAAAATTTGGACATCCAATACCACACATCAATAGTAATTTGTAATCACCTAGAATATAAACAAATTAACTGCCAATCTTGATAATTGCCGATAAACTTGAAAGTGAAAACAAAAGTAATTAAATTTAAACAATCGATACTTATTAAATCATAAACGAATTAGTTTTCAATCTTGGCAATTGTTAGTTAAACTTGAAATAAAAAATCATTGCATTCTTATAACTAAACAAGCTAGTGATCAGTCTTGCGTTTTTCATCATAAATTAAAATAAATAAATTGTACACTTTATCCTTTCTAAGGCATTCTTTTAGTATCTATGAAATATAAATACAATCGACACATATTTTTATCAAGAAGTAACCTGGTTACTTCTCACAATTTCATATCATACTATTTGACAGAGAACTGAGACTAGGTGACTGAGAATTTTGCGGTTAAATGTTAAAAATTCTCAAGCCTAGTGCTATTTAATCCTAATATTTAAAAGACAGGTGAATGCCAATGTTATATTTATGTTACATTAAATAAAAATCGGTAAAAAATAAACTTGGAATATAATACGCACCAGGGGGCTGAGAAACTGACTGGCTGCAACAGGTAATTGTCAATGAATTTACAATTTTAGCTAACTAAAAATGGCCACTTGTTACAAAACGTAACAAGTACGATAACTTTGTTTGATTACTTTTAATTTACTTCGCGTGATTTCTTTTTAATACCACAGATATCGTTTTTTCGAAATAATTTCACAGACAAAGGACTAGGATTTAAAAGTAGCGACAAAGATCGTAGATGTCTTTTGTCGACAAAGTGAAGTCGATTAACACAGAAACAGAGCAAACTTTCATTGGTTGGTTTCATACTGCAGCAAACGGCGCGCGATACTGTAACACAATCTTCGATGAAAAGTTTTGAAGACACGAACTTTTCTTGGTTAGCTAAAGAGATCAAAATATTTTAGGACGTCAAATAGCTGGAACAGTTCGAACAGTCAAAAAATTGTTATTAAATACGGGTTCGGGGTTGATATTTAATTGATTCACGCAGATTCAAGTTTTACTTTCTATATTTCACCACCTCGTACTAAACGTCTGAACACACCGGATACACTCAGATAATTAACACGTGGTCGACGCCTAAGACAAAAGAGCGTCGTTAGAAGTCGTACCAACTTAGCTTATAGGAACTAGCGATCATACCAACTTAACGCTTCTCAACAAAAATATCTGAACTCAGTTAAAAATTTAAGCATAAAAGTTATCTAGGATATTTTTAACATTTTGTACTTCAAGCATTGTGTATCTATTTTAGATTTATTTTTCCAATTTCTGTTTTCGGACTTAATGAAGTGAGTTTGGAACCAGCAAAAGGATCGTACTTGAAATATCCTATTTTTAGACACGTTTGATAGAATTGTGCAAGTAATGTATACCACGATCTTTAATCTTGAAAACTAAAACTCGATGTCTTAATAACTGAGTGGTCGATGATACTATTTTTTTTAACATTTAGTTTTACAGTAAGAGGCTGTAACTTTTTAAATACTCATATGTCTAATTTGAAAAAAATTAGACTATACTGTAGAAGTTGTTAGATATATGTATTATTCTATTTTATTATGGCATGAAGATCTACAAAAGAATATATTATAAAATTACTATATTATTACAAATTCTTATAATTCTTTAATTATAGGCTAATTTATAAATTATGCATTATAACAAGTTACTACTAATTTGCCAGCCATGCCCTCTATAGAACACAACAACACTGTCATTGAATTATGTAAATCCTACATACTCTACTTACTGAATACGCATATTCCAACGATAGGGGTTTGTTGCTTAGGGTCATCGTTGCTTGCTCTTGCATGACTACAAAATGGCAATTTTCAAAACGACAATTGAAACGATTATAATATAAAAATAACACATTATTGATAATAATTGTCATAGCAACTGATCATTGGAATAATTCTTTGTTCGTAATTCATTTTCGCCCAAAACTCGAGTATGAAAGATTTCGTCTAATTTCAAGTTAGACAGAAGCATTATCGATAAATTTTAGTAATAGTTTGGAACACGCTGCATGTAAATTATAATGGTGTTTAACAAATTTTATCTTCAAAACACAACTTTGGGCTTTTTTTGGGTTTTTAATATTTTTAATATTCCAATTGTATCTATCTTTGCTAAAATACATTAAACATACTTCAATATTAAACTAAAGATCTTTAAATTTAAATATTACTTTTGCTTATCCCCATGTCACAAACAATTGGCCTTAATAATTATCGATCAATACTCTCTTATTCATAAGCAGATCAGCATATTCAATTCATGCAAATTCACTTAAAATGTTACTACTTCCTGCCTTTTGTTATATGTATCTTAATAAATTGTATCTTATTAAATCTTAATAAATATGTGTCTTAATAAAAATAAGTTACTTTTTATGTAGACCAGACCTAGTTCTATTATCAAGTACGTAAGCAGATAAGATGAAGATTAAATAGGGGCAAAGCTAAAAAGTAACGACTATATATTTTCATGTTTCAGCGTTAAAAACTTATGTGGGTGAAACGCTAGAATTGACTGGAGTTCTTCGACAAGAAATGGGCACTTATCTTTGCATAGCCAGCAACAATGTGCCTCCGACAGTCAGCAAACGTTACTCTGTACAAGTTCACTGTATGTATTATTAAACGCTTATCATAGAATTATTATACAAATATATTTGCAATTATCATTCTCATATATTATACAAAGTGAATCGGAACACGTGGAAAATATGGCAGAGGTTGATTCTGCACACTGAAATAAGAAGAAAAGTTCATATAACATCATATGCCTAATATGACCTTACGTTCCGCTGACAGCTTATTTTGCGATGCTAAATATTACACACATGAACGATTTCTTGAAAAATAGATAAATCGTGCTGGTCTTATTTCCGGACCAGTTCGCTCTTCGGATCTAAATCCATTTGATTATCAAAAATATAAAACGTCAGTTGACGTGACAATCAAAGTTTCCGACAAATTCGTAAGCTGTTCGAACAAGGTGGACGATCTATGACGCGACGCATTCGCGTTTCCGTAGAAACTGGAACCGGTCGATTCGAGCAATATCTTTAAAGGTAGGTAAGAAAGTACTGTAACACAAAGCAAGCATTTACTCGAAAACGTTTATACGAACTTTCCTTCTTATTTTAATGTGCTGAATCAGCTCCTGCTTGCCTGGAAGCTGTACTTTCCACTTGTTCCGATCTACCCTATGTCTCGAACTCCATCATATTGCACACACAACTTCCAAGCATAGTTAGCAATTCTTGGATTTTCCATATTTATTTCATTTCAAAATTCATACAACGTCCTTTTAATTAATCATGATGAACACATTGCACCTCTGAACATTTTCGCCTATAATAATAGTAGTAGCTAAGTAGTTACCAACTGGTTGTACAAAATAGGGACATCGTAGTTTTAAGGATAACGGTGCCAGTTGGCCTGTGCTACACAATTTTAGAACAATATGTGATAGACACCAAGACCTAATGACAAGAAGTTACATATAATTGTTTAAAGTTAGAATGGCAAGTGATTCATGATTGCATTGCCTTAAGATGTGGAAACATTGTCTCTAAAAGAGTTGGCCGCGAAATGGAGAAAACAAGGATATCTTCTGATAACAAGAAGTTTATATGAAAAATAGCATGAATCTTATGTCGGAATTTCGAGAAGGAACGCATGCCTAAGTGACTGCGAGCAATATATTGTAGCTGTCCACAAAAATTTCTAACGTACATATTAATAATACGCTTATGTGTATAAGACCCTACACATATACAAAGTGAACTATTAGATGGCATCATCTAGATCCGCTTTATTTGTAGTTACGTGAAAGAATTCAGCGCACAGTTGCGTTATACGAAGAAGCACACACAACGATGGGAAGAATCTCTTTCAAAGTCATTTTTTAAGAAAGTTAAAGGTATTTTCTGTAGGTCAAGGTTCTTTCTATATTTTTCTAGAGCGTACAAAGGAATTCAACAATTTTAACAACATACCCTTTCAATTATTTAATATCTGCGTTTGAATGCTAACACGGGTATTATTGAAAGCGGTAACAGAAAATACATGCTTTTGCACTTACGTGACGATTCCTAAAGTTGCTCAAAAAGATTGCGGTTTGTCTCACTGTATTACTGAAATCGCTCGTGCTTTTTGTTTCAACATTATACCGAATTTTTACTGTTTATGGACGACTTTCTAAATGTACAATCGGACATTAGCAGATTAGATGATTGATGTATGGAATTTATCATGAACAAGTGTCACATCGTATACTTCTCTAGAAACAGAAACTTCCAATTCCTCCTACACACTAGTTAGGCAGAACACAGGTTGTCCCGAAAGTTTCTTTCGTTTTAGAGGGGAATAGAAGATGCACAACATTTTTTCTTTTGCGTTAGTTTATTGAATTATGTATGATCAATTTTGTAGTAATAAAACAATAATAATAATAATAAATAATATGTCGTGCATCTGTTATTTCCTTATAAAACGAAAGAAACTTTTGGGACAACTTGATATATCATCGACATTGTCTTTCGAAATTCAGATACGCAATATTGTCTTGAAATGATCCAAATCACTTGGTTTTCTTTTCACATGTTGCAACTAATCAGAAATCCATGCTTTTCTCTACTTATATTACCTTCTCATCCGACCTGTACTCAAACACGCATCTATCATTTGGGCTCGTCGTACTGCCAAACACAGACTACAGTTAAAGAGAATACAGCATAAACTGCAGAGAATTCAGTTCCGTTTTATCGCATACAGGATATGGCGTCCTAAGTCGAGCCTGAACCCTGATGCGGACCTTGGGCATTACCTCACTCGAAGTCCGAAAAACTCCTGCAAATCTCTGTTTCCTTTTGCAAGATTATTCACGAACAAATCATCGGTCCTATCCCTTTTTTTAAATTGTCAATTTTAATGCAATAACATGTCCCTCTAGAACACCAAATGGTCTTTAGGCTATCGTTCTACTCGTTTCTCTTCAATGTAGTGGAGCCCTTTTCCATATGAATATATACTCTTGCTAACTCCTATAACGACAAAATTGATTCTTTCGCGGAAAATGTAAGTAAAAAACGTCGCTCTATAATGTACTACTTGAAAACGATGTGTAGCTGCCATGCGTTAAATTTGTCTGTTTCATTAAAGCTTAGCTTCGATTCATTTTCTTCTATCGTTGTGCTGTTTTCTTTCTCTTTATTCTTACTTGTTTATTTTGTACTTTTTTGTTACTGCTTTATATGCGTCTACGACTTTATATGCAATATTTTCCGTGTCAAAGTGGACATTTAACCAGTTTAATAAAATAAATTAAATGATTAATGCATATGTCGGAGAAGCGTTATGATTCGAGCTGGGGTTAGGGGCGTGAAAGGAACCTTCGTTGTGATTAGACATTGTCCTTATGCAACAGAGAAGATATTGACTAGAGCAAGTATGATTGTTACAGATATCGACAAGTAACCGTGGTAATTAGATACTCGAGACGCTAATGGCAATGATCCTAGGTTCGATAACGAATTCG